>NW_025777971.1:0-73779 GCF_021130785.1 Homalodisca vitripennis
GGGTGGGGGGAACTGATCTTCCATGGTGTCCGGCGAAGCCTCGGCATTTGTCGCCGGGGGAGTAGATGCCTCGTTGACCCGTGGAGTGGTCTTATTGTCCTTTTCTCTCCCTCGGAAAGCCTTCCAGATGCCGCCGACACCACCGTCAGCAGGGAGCCCCCACGAAGTCGTCCCACGCGGCCGCTCAGTGTGTCTGCCGAGGAGACGAGAGCACCTCCTGGCCTGGCCGTTGAAGTCTCGCTTGGCGTGGGACATCGTGTCCGCTTTTACTCCCGACGCAGCCTACTGCGAAGTCTTATCCTCTCTCTCTCAGGTGCTCAGGGAGTGGTGGATGAAGTTCCTTCCGTGAGAGAGGGGACGAGGAGATGGTCACTGCTTTCTGGAGAGTAGTGGTCAGTGCTAGTACTTGTTGGGTCTAGCTGGTCTAGTGATTCGGCAGGAGTTGGTGGAGGCCCGGGGTCTTCCCCTCCTCTGTATAAAGCTTTCTTACATACCGTACAGAAGTCATCGAATAACACTTGCTTCATGTCCCTATCTACCAATTCCAATTTCAAATTTCAATAGCTGTTTCTGAATAAACCAATAGACATACAACAAAAAACAACTCGGCCGTCATGCAAATAACCTGGTTTGCTTAAGAGGGACTAAAAATGCGCTTAGCTACATCCAATCGCTAATCGGGCTATTATCGCAATTTCAAAAAGTATCACTGAATCTCAAACTTTGCCAGCGTTTTGTAGTCTAGTAATAAAACATAGAGTAAGACACTGGACGCTTTTTGTAGTTCACTTCTTTTCACAATAAAGGTCCGTAAAATGTAAAATAGTTTAAAATTTATGAAGTTAGGCTTAAAAGTACAAATTTTCATTTTCTGACTTTTCCCATTGGGTTCCATAAAAATCTCACCTACTTACTAAATTTTAAGATTCCGCTTGTAAATAAAAACTTATACAGAATTGGAAAAGACTCGTCCACATGGCAAAAGTTCCTTCCAACTTACCCATCTGAATTTAAGAGATTACTAAGTGACAGACACATATGTCAGGCTTGACAGATGTCTTGTCCACAAATGTCTCTACTAAACTAACGACTCTATGTTGTCTACCAGCGCTTTCCACATTAGACTTTTGAATATAGAGTTGTAAAACGTCTTTTATATGGCAGTAAAATCCATATAATAGTAAAAGGTTCGCATATAATGTGACAACAAAATAATCATACTTAAAAACCTCCGATTTGTTATAAGTGGCTGCGTGAAGCACCCACTTCCGTACAACTGTAATGATTACCTAATTACATTACCTGTAGCTCTGACCGTAAGTATTAATCTTCCGTTATAATAATATTGTTAAGCCAAGAATTTATTATAAATATGATTAATGACATAGATTATACTACAGTAAGTTATAACTTACTAACTTACTTATTATAATATTTGTATTATTGATGATTAAAGACAGTAAGCACATTACGCGCGCTTCAAACTCCTGGAAAGCAGTGCTTTTATTAATACTTAATGACTCGTATTAGAGCTAATTAGCTTAACTTAGTTAGTGGTCGTAAAGTTACCTGGCAGCCAACATCATGTGAATGTCATTGTTATATGTACACTCAAGATTTCAGGTCGTCTGGTTAAAGGGAAGTGTCTTTATATAGAACATTAATTGGAAAGTTTGTGATGACAGAAAGGAAGTGTTTTTTTTGGATTATTAAAACAAGAGTATTTTTTCCGTGATTTTAAGGTCAATCAGGAATTCGTCACAGGTATTAAGCCACTACCAACGTAAGTGCTTTAAATAAATTATCTATGGTAATGACACTTAATCTTTATAAAATGTATTCCATAAAACTGAATTTCACTATTTACATTAAGGTACTTATACATTTCAATATTATTTTCCCCGCGCTGATCACTTGTTTGTCACACTTCATCACTACTAAACTGGACAAATTAGTGTTATATAAAAATTTAAAATTTCTAGTAAATCATGATCATAGCAGGCTATTTTTAATTATAGTGCTTTAAATGTATTCTTCGCCCACAATATAAAGTGAACTACAAATCATGTTAAGGATTTTAATTACCACCAATTGAAATTTTAATTAATAACACACAATTAGGAGTGATGACTGTAGTTGATTTCCAAATATAAGTTTTATAAATAATTCTAAAAATCAAAATTAAAATGAAATCTTGAAAAACCTAATTTCATTCCATTGGAGAAAGGTTTTTCAAATAAAAATGACTACAAAGGCAAAACGAAATTCCAAACTTTTTTCACGGAATATCAAAATTATCTTATCACCGTGAGCAATCCTTTGGAGCGGTGCTGTTAGAGAGTTCAGGTTTCGAATCCGATGTTTTAAAGAATGGCTGGAATTCTCGAAACAGCTAATATGAACTGTAGAAAGTGGAATAAAATGGCCAAACAGGCTAAAATTGGTTATTAATAAGTATACCAGCTCGGTATCGGGTGGTTACAAGCAAATCAGAAGTGAGTGTATCAGCATCATCGTATTGTGGATAACAGCGATATCGTATTGAGAATACCAGCGTAGTTAGTATTGTTGTTAAATATAAAATAAAAATAAATACAGCTTCGCCAGTATTAATTGTACCAGCAAACATCAGTATCATGGGTATAAGCCCATCAGAAGTGAGTGTATCAACATCATCGGTATTGTGGATAACAGCGATATCAGTATTGAGAATACCAGCGTCGTTAGTATTGTGGTTAACAGCTTCGCCAGTATTAATTGTACCAGCAACATCAGTATCGTGGGTATAAGCCCATCAGAAGTGAGTGTATCAACATCGTCAGTATTGTTGATAACAGCGATATCAGTATTGAGAATACCAGCGTTCGTTAGTATTGTGGTTAACAGCTTCGCCAGTATTAATTATACCAGCAACATCAGTATCATGGGTATAAGCCCTTCAGAAGTGAGTGTATCAACATCGTCAGTTATTGTTGATAAACAGCGATATCCGTATTGAGAATACCAGCGTCGTTAGTATTGTTGTTAACAGCTTCGCCAGTATTAATTGTACCAGCAACATCAGTATCATGGGTATAAGCCCATCAGAAGTGAGTGTAATCAACATCGTCAGTATTGTGGATAACAGCGGAGATATCAAGTATTGAGAATACCAGCGTCGTTAGTATTGTGGTTAACAGCTTCGCCAGTATTAATTGTACCAGCAACATCAGTATCGTGGGTTAATAAGCCCCATCAGAAGTGAGTGTGATCAACATCGTCAGTATTGTTGATAACAGCGATATCAGTATTGACGAATACCAGCGTCGTATTAGTATTGTGGTTAACATGCTTCGCCAGTATTAATTGTACCAGCAACATCAGTATCGTGGGCTAAGCCCATCAGAAGTGAGTGTATCAACATCGTCAGTATTGTTGATAACAGCGATATCAGTATTGAGAATACCAGCGTCGTTTAGTTTTTTTTTATTGTGGTTAACAGTGAGATCATTATGAGTGGAAGGTACCAGTGACTTTCCAATACTTATTCTTGTTCATTTTGATTCTTTTCGTTCATTGCCTATATAAAAGTAGATACATTTAGTCGTAATTAAATGAACTATATAAATGAAAGCTAAACTTTTACAGAGTCCTAATAACTGCAATAAAAATTAAGGCAAAGTAACGTATTTGTAAGGTTATATCTTTCTTAATAACAATACTCGCTTTTATTAGCCGAGTTATGTTTAACAGACGCCATTTTGAGAATATTAAAGCAAATAATACCATTATTTTTTATAACATTCTTTTATTTGTCTTAAAGTATGTTGTGAATTTTGGTGTTTGTAGCTTTACTAATTCTATAGATAATTATTTTAAGAAAACTAAAAACGGCTGCTATAAGCCACATAAGTAATGGACATCCTTTTCTAAACAGCCTGTAGGTGCTGAATGTTCCGTTGCACAACTAAACCTTAATAGTTGTGGTGTTGATTGACGCAGAAATGAAAGAGAATTGTTTAATATAGAAGGTTACATACTATACTAACAATACGTTTAAAATTGCCACCGGTTATGTCTAACAAAGTCACAAAGGCACTTAGTATGACGATTAGGGAGGACCACAACTATTAACACAAGATTCGGGCTGCCTCCCACGGAAAATAAAAAATATACTTCTAAAATCACATTTTTAAAACTTCTTTGTGACCTAAAATTTACTTTTTATACGGAAACGAAAATTAAAGAGTTAAATATATTGGGGAGGCTTCATGGCCCCTGTAATATCTTCCATCTAACACGTATTATTACTAAAGTTTTAACACTTTGATTTTCCCATAATAATGACATATTTGTGTATGTAATAAGAAGCACTATAATATTTTAGGAAACATTACACCATGCGTGCTCTACATTCTCTTTATGGATACAAACAAACCTCTGTTCATAAAATGTTCACATCAGCCAGTTACTGGAAGAATGAGCTTCTCCAAATCATTGTCCTTTATATATTTGACAGGTCCAACGAGATATTCAGCAAACACAAAACTGAAACAGTGGGCCACAGAGAGCCCGGTTATGTAAATGATACTCACAAGAAAACTCAGAGAAAGTGCCAAGATAACACAAATTCCGCATATGAATATGGAGGACAGGACGCGCCGCGGCTCGGCGGGGGCTCTTTGTTTTTACTTTTCAAATAGAACCGGCTTTCATAAAGTTGTGTTTATTACTGGCTTGTAGAATCCCCATTGTTTGTTACTTCTGTAATATGACTGACGGTGGCTGTATTTAAATAATTAGGTGTAAAGTTCTTCTGCGTGTCATTATAAATGAAACGACTTGACAAAATGTCCTGTTTAATGTTCTCGGTTTACTACATTTGTTATTCTCTAGTATAGAAATACAACAGGGTATTTACATCTTGCTCATACTTTCGGTATGTATGTCATTAGAATGACTTTCATTTTTAAAATAATGAGCTTCTGGGTTTAGTTATACTTAACTTATGTAATCAGGCATATAACTCAATTCCATATATTTCTTCCAATTCATTTACGTGCCTTTTAGTTTATTCATGCTAACATTAAAAGCAGAATTACTTTACACTGCGCACTTCCCACAGCAATTAAATATTTTATTTTTTAACGCATTTTTTACGAGATTTAGAATTATTATAACTTTACGCTAAGTTTATTTTTATATTAGCGCTATAATAAGGACTGATATAAAGTCAATTTCACTTTATCCACAAGCTGTAATAAAATACTGTTCTTTCCTGTTTTATGTGAACTTCGTCTAAGCTCTCTAAAACCATTTTCTCGGCAAAACCAAAAAAACCCCATATTAATCACATTTTCAAATTTTTGGTATCTAAGTTGACATTTTTAAGTGATTTAATTCCTCCGCTTTATATTACATGAAAGCGGTGAAGAGAAGCTCAACAGTAATATAAAGAGGAAAATTATAGGAAGGTAAATACACAAAACGCAAAGACGCGGTGATGGCAACTTCAGCTGCAGTTCAAGGTGCTAAATATTCTTCCCGGTGCCATGTTCAATATTATCTTTCCAAACATTTGCATACTGCTAAGTCAGCTCTCCACCATCGATACATCACCGATAAGCCGCTCCACCTTCACACAACAATGTACACTCCCACAGTGCATTTTCTACAATAATAAAGTGTTGTTTATTAAACTCAACTTTAGCTAATGGTAAGTCTGATCTTATCGCTTATCATCTAGAAACTTATTGTTAATGAGCAAGACTTATACGAATAGCGGTTTCACTATATTCACACACACAAAATTTGATTTACTAAATGCATTCTAAACACAATTTGTTCTGTGCTTTACAATTTAGACGTATTACGAGTTTTTAACATCAAAACATTGTTTATAATTCAACATCAATACACAAAATATACTTTTAACGTTTGAACCGAGATTAGCTAACAATATTCATATATGTTATTAAAAAGGACAGGGTTGGCATTAGATTAAGGTAGATTAAACGATTAACCATAAGATAAATTACCTAGCATGACTATTTTCTTTGTTATCTAGCTTTTGAATAAGTAAATAGGGTTCAACCCAGACCGGTTCCCTTGCCAAATTCAGGTTACCATCCGTCACAGTTCTTTCAGTCTGCCATTCCAAGGTTCGTTTGCACGTGCGGAGATAGAAAAGTTTTGATTTATCGGTTATGTGAAATCTCTATAATAAAAGGATTAAAATTGCAGTACTGCTATATTGCAGTAGTTTTATACATGAAATTGTAACTAAAACTACAACTATGTGAAATAGCTGAGTTAACGGCATTAAAAAAGATGTAAATATAAACATGTACACGTCATACATTATGGTGTGAAAAATCAAATATGTTATTATACATTTTGAGTTTACACAAACCATACAGTATCATCCAAGGTTGGTGTTATAGTAATTATAGTGGGTACTGGGATATTCCAGTTGGTCGCCACATACATGGCTTCCGGAGTTAACTTTTTCATTTAAACTTGCAATAGAAAAAGGTAGCCAAACATCAGCCTTCAATTCAGAAGAAGACCAAGTATATGGCAAGAGTAAGAAAAATTAGTTTTCGGAGAATTGCGATTGGTTAATTTTCCTATTAGCATTTTAGTGTGCAACTTTAAAGAGTTAAAGAAAGAAATTTTAAGCTGCAATGTTCAGCAGTATGCATCTAATGAACTGTCGATATAACTAGCTAACTTTCAATTAACCAGTTCCATTTTACTTCTAAAAGAGATCATAAGTAAATTCTGAGTAAAGGAGCAGTTCGTTCCAAGACCAGGATTTTTTATGTTAAGATAGTAAGCCATTACAGTTCACAACAATTTCGACATTTTATGGCATTCTTTTGCCTACTTGACGCTTTCACAGATAATTAGTGCATTGTAAATGTAAATGGTCTATTTTTGGTTTTAATGTTTACTTAAAGGCGATTTAAATGTAACTTAAAATAGGGAAAATATATGACCTTGTAACAAAAAACGGTAAAACATATTTCAATATCAAAGGAACAGAAGAAATTACTACATTGGAGTACAAATTTTTAGAAATTTACAATTAGCTTTCTTCTACACACAAACGCGGCTTCACAGGCAATTTCGTACATGGGCACTTCTAGTTCGGGTCAGTTAAACTTCCGAAGACACATTATCATTGAGTTAGCCTTCTTCCCACGTTCACGAAAATATGTGAAAAAGTGAATATTTATGCTCATTTTAATTTACTCTGATCTTTGTATTATTTCCATAGCTGATCTTGCCACTTTCCCGAGCAAGAAAATATATACATATACACCTCTGAGAAGCCTTATTCTGTCAAAAGACAACTAATACGGGTTTTATATCAGTGTTTAAATTTACGGTAATTTTTGTTGACATTATACAACATTTAGAGCTGGAGATAGTATATTAGTTCAACAGAACAGTCTAGCAAAATTCCATCTAGTTCTTGCCAACTGCTTCAAAGGGAATATTCGGAGTAACATTCTGACCTCTTATGTTTAAGAAGAGTTTATAAGGTGGATTAGTACTTACTTAATGGCTGAAATATATAAATCGAGTAAGAAAAGTATGGTTACTCTTTTTGATAATTTACACACTATAAATGTAAACAAATGAAAAATAATACACAAAGTTTAAACAGAACAGTTTATTACATTTGAAAGGCTTATTAAATTAAATATTACGCAAGATCGATTAAGTATTTACGCGTGAAAACAAAACAAACAAACAAAGGCACTTTTACATTTATAATATTATTAGGATTATATTTTAATGAGTGAAAGTTAAAGACAACTAATAATTTACTATCGAAATAAGGGCCAAATTATTTAGAATGTAATATCGGTTAAGGAATTACATTGAGTTTCATACAAAAATGAACAAACAAAAAGCATATATATTTTGTATTTACTACGTCACTTCAGAGCGGTTTCCCTTCAGTCACATTTAGTTCACGGAAAAAAACCAATGTTTATATAGTGCTACACAATCAACAGATTTTTTTCACTTTTCACCAATTTTCCTGAAGTTTTGATAATACCTTACTGATAAAATAATTTAGTTCTGAACCAATTCATTTTCCGCAAAGTGCAGCGTTTGAAATGGTTTTCATGTTAATTTTAAGGTTTTAGGTAATTTGAAGTTGTAATTTACAATTGACTGATCAGTGTTGCGAATTCTCAGTCATAATAGACAGTGATGACTTGAATTGCTCTTTGCAATAATTTATAATTGATTTTATTATTAAGAAAAGAAAATTGAATAGTTAAAATGGATACGATACAAGAATTTATCATTCTAACAGTTTAAAACGTTTAAAAGGGAAATATTCAGAAAATATATCAGTTTACCAGATTAGAAAGGTATATAAATCTTGCGCCGAAGTGTTACAATCTGAAATGCTAATTCCTCTCTTTGTAAAATCCAATTCCAGTTTAAATAAGCGACACACAAGCGCGGACGGTTGCCTTTGGCAGCGCCGCACCGCGCCCAGCCCGCTTTTCAGACGCGTTATTCACTTAGCCTATGTTTCTGAGCTCGCTCCGCTCACCTGCACTCGGCTTTCATACCTTTGTTGTCGTCTGTACACTCAGTGAAAAGCCGCCCTCTCAGCGTTGAATCTTTATTATTCTCTATGTTTGTAAATGTCACATTTTTTGATAAATATGAACTATGAAATTTAAACCTTTACAAGAAACAAAATATATTCTTCATCAATATATGAGGGTTGTTTGATAAGTCTGTTAAAAATAAAATAAACAAAACTTTATTTCTTGACGTTGTGTCCTTGCAAGACTATACACTCTGTCCAGCGAGTTTAGAATCTGTTCAACCCACAGGCAAAGTAGACTTTGTCAAACTCTGGAAGATAGTCTGTCACAGCGTTGGACATTTCCTCATTAGATAAAAATTTCTTCCCACAAAGCCAAATTTTCAAGTTTGGGAATAAGAAGTCACTCGGAGCCAAGTGTGATTAATAGGTTAGGTTAGGTAGCAATACGAATCCCAAGACGCGTACTTATGTTATTGCGATAACTGCTGTGTGGGCTGGAGCAGTGTCCTGGTAAAACAGCACCAATAATTGAAGTTTTTCGATGAGTTCCTGTTTCAAACGATCTAGTAAAGCAGCATGAGAGGGCCCAGTTGTGAATCTGCCTTTTTCCAAATAATCTATCAGGAGTATACCCTGGAAATCCATAAGAGACAGTGATCACTCACCTATCCAGCATGGCAAATCAAGTCTTCGCCTTCTTGGGTAATCCGTGCACTTTCCTCACTCTTCGCCCATTGTTTGGACTGTTTTTTGGTCTCTGGAGTGTAATGGTGGATCCAAGTTTAATCCAAAGTTATAAATCAGTGCTAAATTTCATGTCGGCAACGCCTAAAAGGTGTGAGATTCTGAGTACAAATATTGTTGAGATAAAAATTTAAATAAGCCTAAAAATGCAAAGCTCGATTGAGAAACCTATTGGGGTCGAAGGTGATCTACTCTTTTTAAGAGTTTATAATGAGCAGCTGGGATAAAATTTGATATTAATTGAAATTTAAAATAATTAGTTAAATCCTTTAGTCCTGTTCTAAATTATAATCAGTAAAGCTGAGAACTGGCTAATAAGTGAAAATTACATGTATTTAAATTGATTTATACAGTTCAACTTTATTTTACTACATGCACATTGTCGATTGTATACAATTTTCTTGAATTGTGAACGCAATAAAGATTTATTATTATTATTGAAAATTTTGTTTTCGTTTTTGGTCCAAAACGAGCAGGCCCGACACCCATTGAACACAGAGCTTCTTCATGGCCAGTTTTCCATGGAGTTCATGGAAGGTACAATGTACTCGTTCAGTTTAGATGCCTATAATGTTAGCTATGTAGCGATCTTTCATTACCATATCATGCACTTTAACGATGGTTTCCTGTGTGGGTGACTTCAACGGGCCTACAGGAACGTGCTTTATCTTCCTTACTTCCCCGAGCACGTTTTAAACTCATTGATCCAAACGTAAATGGTCTTCAATGTTGGTGCAGAATCCACATGGACTTCATCCAACTCGGTTTTGATCTGTCCAGCTGTCCAACCCAACGAACTATACTACTGGAAACGCGCACTGCCCATAAGCAGCATGTTGTGTTTTCCGGTCGCACACAGCTGTGCGTTACTGGTGTATCCATGGATTTGCAGGCGCTTAAAGTGGGCAAGAACTCACCAAGTTCTGTACTCCATGCCAATGATGCTGATCTTAGAACACATTAACTTTTTATTGATTTTAAAATCTAAGGGTAAATTAAGTAGATCAAAGTGATGATGTACGGTATTGAAAATTGTAAAATATTATTATTTACTCTAGTTATCTCAAAACAAATGCGACCACTTCTAAATTGACAGGAAGCCACGAGTTACTTTGAATTAAAACTGTGGACTAAACTATTTTTTTTAAATAATATCTCATCACATCGAAAAAACAAAAACTTTTGACATTAAAAAAGAAACCAACTTAGAAATAAGGCAAAAATATTGGTCAAAATAATTTTATTTTCTAACACGTAGATTAAGTGTGTCATGTTTGTAAATTGTTTGTAGTTTATTTTGAAATAAAATACTGTCAATAAAAAGTTGTTTTTTTTCATCTGGGTAATATTTTAAATGCCTGTAATATTTGTTTCCGACTTTGTAAGAAAAATAAAAGTCAAAATCTCAGTTATTTTGATATTGCACAAAAATCAGTTTTTTTAACAGAAAATAAAAATCCACGGTAAAAAGCAGCTACTAACATTTGTAATAATAAATAAATTGTAGTATCTAACAATTGATTAAGTCTACAAGGCGTTTTAAAGTGATATTAGATCATTACTATAATGCCTGCCATATGGGCGGAGTTAGTTAGTTCTTGCCCATTTCCAGCGCCTGCAGACTCGGAACGCAGCACAGGATTTCGGCGCTCGGTTTCTCCGGCCCAGAGCGCGTTCCATTATTATAATTCGTTGGTCCAACCCTCCATCATAAACTAAACTATCCAGTTAACATTTCAGCTGGCTGCCAATAATCAACTAATAACAGCTGCCGTTCGAAACTTGCTGTAATATCTGTGGAAATATCAGGCTTACCAACAACAGTGCAGGTTCAGAAAACTTCCCCCTCTTTCATAAAAATGTACTAGACTTATCAAACCGCCCTCGTATATGCATGTAATCAGATTTGCTGAGAATAATAATGGATAATAATAACTAATAAGTAAATATATATTTAGTTCCTAAAATAACAATAAAATAAATAAGGAATATTGTTGTGATTGCGACTCCTCTAGTGTATTCTTCACAAAATTCTTAAGGTAATGAAGTTTAATATGAAGGTAAAGAAAATATGAATGTCTTTGATAATAACTTTTAAATGTTTAAATTATTATGTATAAAAATTTGTATTACTACCTCCGATCACGAAAGAAATATACATCGTAAAAATACAATTATTGTTATCTATACAAATTTAGTATACTAAACTACGCGTGCCTCCTCTTCACACGGAAGTTCCGGTATCTTGTTGATTTCTAGCAATTGTTCACTTCTTTTTAGAAGTGACTACGGCTGAATGTTTATATCTACGATTATACAAAACAATTTACAATTGTTTGATAGCTAGAGATCTTAGAGTCATTATTAGTTCGTAGATTTTTCAAATTAATGGTTATTGTATGAATCAAATCGGACAAAGCTAATATTATGCTTAAAAATTCACGCACTTCGCGCATTTAAATGTAAAATCAAATTTATATTCACCTAATAAGTAAAAGTTAAAATAACTATGTATGTATAGTTTTCTTTCTAAAAATTTGATTAAATAAATTCAAATTATACTTGAAGTACAAATTAATAAATTCAATCCTGTTCTTCATTGTAGTTATTCCTACAAATGTGATTAATAGTATAAGTGTATTTTCATGTCAATGCCCTGCAAACAAACAATGCCATAAGTATAATCATATTACTCTCACAGCCTCGTGATAGGAATTAAAACCGTATCCCTTGATCACCGCTCGACAAGGTCCTATATATACGAACTTATATATATATATATATATATATTTATATATATATATCCCATTCAGTAATATCATAATTTTTTGTTAAAATTTTCAACAATTTATTTTATTAATTACCCTTCCTCACTGAGGTTTGTGAAAATTGTTTTGATTACAGGTTCTTTCCAATTAATTTTATTTTCATGCTGGAAAATGCAATTTTATTTTCATGATCGTTAGGCCTGGAAAATGCTACTTTTGTCTGTCTTTCTGTCAGGATTCATGTCCATGCGGCATCTCAAGAAAGAACTGACTAATGCTGACTTATGGACTTGACTTGAAATTTTGCACGTAGCTTCTTTTCTTCACAAAGAACATCGAGGCCGATGTAAGTTCATGTTACTTCATGATATTGGGCTGAGCGTTGGCGAACATGTTTGAATTGATCTTATGGGTAACTATGATGGCAACAGGAAAATCATTTAAGAAGTTTTATTACAAAGGTACAATATTTCTTTAATATCTAATTCCATTACTGGGATGTATACAAAATACACAAATATTTTAGCGAGACAAATATACAGTCCCAACAGTTAAACGAGTAGTTATTTATATATATAACAATATCTGAGATCTGATACGAGAGAACAAATATACAGTCCCAACAGTTACACGAGTAGTTATTTATATATAACAACATCTGAGATCTGATACGAGAGACAAATATAACAGTCCCAACAGTTAAACGAGTAGTTATTTATATATAACAATATCTGAGATCTGATACGAGAGAACAAAATATACAGTCCCAACAGTTACACGAGTAGTTATTTATATATAGCAATAATCTGAGATCTGATACGAGAGAACAAATAATAATACAGTCCCAACAGTTTAAACGAGTAGTTATTTATATATATGCAATATCTGAGATCTGATACGAGAGAACAAAATATACAGTCCCAACAGTTACACGAGTAGTTATTTATAATACAGCACTATCTGAGATCTGATACGAGAGAACAAATATACAGACCCAACAGTTAAACGAGTATTTATTTATATATAACAATATCTGAGATCTGATACGAGAGAACAAATATACAGTCCCAACAGTTACACGAGTAGTTATTTATATATAGCAATATCCTGAGATCTGATACGAGAGAACAAATATACAGTCCCAACAGTTACACGAGTAGTTTATTTATATATAGCAATATCTGAGATCTGATACGAGAGAACAAATATACAGTCCCAACAGTTACACGAGTAGTTATTTTATATATAGCAATATCTGAGATCTGATACGAGAGAACAAATATACAGTCCCAACAGTTAAACGAGTAGTTATTTTATATATAGCAATATCTGAGATCTGATACGAGAGAACAAATATACAGTCCCAACAGTTAAACGAGTAGTTATTTATATATAGCAATATCTGAGATCTGATACGAGAGAACAAATATACAGTCCCAACAGTTTAAACGAGTAGTTATTTATATATAGCAATAATCTGAGATCTGATACGAGAGAACAAATATACAGTCCCAACAGTAAAACGAGTAGTTATTTATATATAGCAATTATCTGAGATCTGATACGAGAGAACAAATATACAGTCCCAACAGTTAAACGAGTAGTTATTTATATATAGCAATATCTGAGATCTGATACGAGACACAATTGTAGCGTAGTAATGTCATGGTCAAGTTCATAGTGCATTTATACATACAATTACTTGTATTTTTATTGACTCTACAATTCCGAGATTCAGGTAATGCTACGTATATGAATAACACCGTTACGTTGATCAGAATATGAAGAAATATTAAGATTTATTGTTTTGTATGTACTATGTCATAAATACTACAAGGCTGATGCCTTGTTTAAAACTAAATTTTTGTGATGTTTAAGTATATGTGACTTTAGTTACCATTTATGCGATACGGTACTAATATCATATTATTTAATGAAAAATGTATATTAATCAACAGAGGAATAAAACATCATCATTTTGCTAATATTAAAAAAATGAGAGATATGTTACATTCTTTGTTAAAAGATTTGCTATCAACGATGAAGGCTTGAAAGGAAAATAGGATTTCAAACATGTCCCATCGATACATTTTGTAACATATAACTATGGTAATCCTGTGTGTTGTATGACAGGTATACTGATATATCAAAAGTCTATTCGGCTACAAGTAATTATAAAAAAATAGAGAAACATTAAATAACTAAAATAGATGTTTTCTCTAAGGAACGTTATTTTTTCTTCCTAAATACAATGGGTGTACACAATGGAACTTAAGTAGCTTCAAAGATTCAGAAACCGTTCTAGGAGTGGCGACATTCCAGATCTTTTCTGTCTATTAACAGAACATAAAAGATTACAAAGAGATCTTCTTCCTATGTTCATAACAAGTTGTATATTATAACCAAGCGTCTTCTTGTAGTAGTATTAATATAGAAGATAATAAAGAGGCTTATCTTATCTTTTTCTATAAGATATTTCATTTTCTTCTATCAATCACTACCTCATTGATGATTTCGACTGAGTTTTAACTGCAGTAGTAGTAGACTCATGCCTTGTACTATTTTTTAAGAATTTCATATTTCATGTATCTACATGAAAGCGTGTATCAAACAAGTATGTACACGAATTTTGGACTAAATATTTTTTAATGCTCAGTAATTCAGCAAGGTAAATTTATAAACTTCTCTACTTGCTATAGTAAGAAAACTACATCAGATTTATTTAGGATCGAAAGTCTGAAAATTATCATTAAGGTATAAAGAGGTGAAAAATTCAATTTTAAGTAACTCAATTTATAAGTTTGCTTCATTTTCTTACGTTTCACTGACACTGGCCTTTATAATCTGTTCTAGAGAGCACCGAAGAAAACTGGATAAAAAACACAGATACGGAATCACAGAATCAGGAAGGTTCTGAAGATAAGTTAAACGTGACGGATAACAAAGTGATATCCAAGTTCAGAGAGTTCCTGGAAGTTCAGAAGCATATTTGGTTTAACTGGGAGTTTTATTTGATAGATTTGGGTTTGTTCACTTTGGCGTATTTAATATACACAGGTTTTGTAGACTAGTTCTCGATCTTGTTTATCTGCTTAGTTCAATAAGATGTCTTGTTAACCTTAGCTTGACCATGATGATGTTCAAAACGAATGTTGAGACTTTTGTAATGACAAGCAATACTTTAAATTGATTCATAACATTTTTTAAATATTATTTACAAAAATAATAGTTTTAAGTATTACTTATGATTTTTTAATTTAATGACTTCAATGTAAGAAACCAATTTACGCATCACCTTTAACAAATTAATACCTGATTAATTTAAACACATCATATTTTAAAACTGTATATCTTATATCTTTCACCTCAATAATTACATACATGCATGTATGTAATTAACGAGTAATATAAACTTAAACATTTCTATACGAAAGCAGTAATTAATGAACTGTAGTTTATTAACATCACAAGGGTTCGTAAATACATAACTGAAGTTAATTAAAGACACAAAGGAACTCTGCAAAACAAGAGTTGAACCAATATCATTTTATAGGAAATTATAAATACTTGTCCCTATTAGTCGAGAGTAAAGTTACTTATAATTTACACAGGAAACTTGTTTTTGCATTTAGATTACGTTTCACGAATAATTGCAATAGCTACATTGCGAAAACCCTTAAGGATAAATGTAGGTTAAGAATACTTCATACTAATTAAAAGTTTTTCTAATACAACATTGCAAAGTTAATCAACTTTTCACCTTTTATGCACTAGGTCACATACACAGTGCAAAAAAGAGATCCGGACTCAATCTCGATACATTAAATTCATATTTTTAGTTTTTATTAACAATGAAAAATTTTCAAACAAATTCATAGACCCTAGATTTTAAAAAAAAAATTCAGAGAAATTAAATTAAAATGTCAAGTATATACTTAAGTATATATAAAAAGTTTTCTTTAACGTTTCGTAAAATTAAAGAAAAATTTTTTCTGATATTTACCATCGCTGATTGAAAGAAATATAAAGTAACAGTAAAGTAACACTAGGTTATATACATTTACTAAATTGTATCCATTTCAGGTGGATAACTATGTAATACAGATACTACGAAATAGGTTTACAAGAACCCATACAATACTAATGAATATTAAACGCACTAGTCAGAAATTATTAGCCACCGACTTGTTTCTATCTTCATTTTCCATTGGTCAGTATTTAGTGTCACTGGGTGGTGGGTGCGAGTAGAAATGTTGTGACGTGTTTCTCAAGTAACCGTTTATAGTAGGAACTATCAGTTTTTAAGAGCGGTTGCTTGATTTGTCTGTTGTAAACCCAGTGTGTAATCTGCGTGATAGATTAATTAATTAACCACCTAAAAAAGAGATCGGAACTCAATCTCGATACATTATATTCCTATTTTTAGTTTTTATTAACAATGAAAAATCTTAAAACAAATTCATAGACCATAGATTAAAAAAAACAAATTCAGAGAAATTAAATTAAAATGTCAAGTATATCAAAACAGAGTATAATTTTTTTATATCAAGTTTGAAAATGTAATTAGGAAAACACCCTTTCAGATATAATGTTTTTATTACTAATACCTACAATGTACAGTATACAAAAAAATATATGCTTTGATTGTTACACCAATATTATAAATTTCTCTCAATCAATAAAAAATATCATCAAGCAAAGGCAAAGCATTTTTTTCAGGCTACCAAACCAAATATTTTCGATACCAGATTACACTTTAAAATAATTATGGATTTAGAAAACCCTTACTGTACGTAATATGATGCATATTTATGCAGTATTATTATGAGTGATTTTGATATAGGTATCAATACAACATTAACCTGTGTATTACAGGGCTATTAGGGTATACGCATACCTGTCAGTTATATGCCTCCATTATAGGATAGTGTGAGCCAAGCTCATATTCAGAGATCAGAGCTCCTGAACGTGAGTAGGCTTACTTAGGTAACCATTAGACACATAGTGAGCAGCAATATGTAACCTTGACTAAAGAGAATGTACATTCTAAAAACACTTTAAAAATAAAAAAAAAAAATACTCATTTTCAAGAGTTAATCTTTAGACTGAGCGGTAGACTATATCTGTGATATGAGGAGGGTTTTGATATGATTGACATAAATGACCTAAATAGCTTTGACAAATAAATCGTGCTGTTGATTTGGGATACCTTAAAATTGAAACTACATATATTATAACAAATTTACGCTTTTAAAGGAATGTCTTCTACAGTTACATTTATTAGACATAAAAGTAATTCGACGACAACGAGATTACAAACTTTCTCAAGCTAACTTGACATACAGCATGTAATGCCTGTAAACTGCAAGAAGTGCCAAAAAGCAGAGGAGGAACACCGCATCCTTCCAGGTATAGATAACCATCTCGGAGTGATCATCATCATCAGTCGGTGACGTGGACAATGGCAATGAGGTGCTGTCTGTGGCAGATGTGACGTTCAATTTAGGCTCCCATACTGCACCTGCCAGTGAGGTCAGACTGAATTATATATCTACTAGTACAACAATCTATTCCTATTTGCTTAAGTTATAAATCCGAAGGGATAGCCGCTGTAAAATATTCCAGACCCCTGATACTGAAATATACAGAATGTCTATACACTACTATATCAAAATTATTGTATCCTAATTTGTTTTTAAAGGTCTAGATAAGACAAAATATTTGAAAAGTTGGAACTTTATAGATTTTTTAAAATTGAATATACAGAGTGTCCCATAAGTAATGAGCAAAACTATACCAAGTTATAATACATGTAAAAAAAAACATTTTACATGTAATCCGTAGTCTTATCTTGCTTAGTTTTTTGTGCCCACAAAACGGTTAAGATATCTAGTTGACACTTTCAAAGTTTTATGATCTTATCAGTATGCATCTTAAATAAAAGTTTAAAAATAACACTACTACCAGAAATCAATTAGCGACTATTTAAAACTTTCGAAGCGTAATAACATTAAAAAAGTAAATTTATTGAAAATAATAACGATAAAATTAACCTTTAATTGGCAAACATTTTGGTATTATGTTGAATGTTCAACAATCAGTAGTTAAGAAAATAATTAACATTTTTAAAAAAAGGGTTGAGTAAGAATTAAATAACTTCTGTTTAATAATAGAGCATTAGGAATGCATCCCTATCAGGTTCATAAGGTATTGTGGTGCAACAGCTGACTTTATTTAAAACAGCTTATAATAAATTAAGAGGGCTAATTGTTGGGATGATTTACTAAATACTATCTTTCAGCAAACATTGGTTCTAACTCCTTAAATACCACATAATTTTGTTTTTATATCAGTCTCATGTATTTAGCTGTGCTGTAATTATAATATTACACTAAGGAACACAGAAACACGGACAACACTTCTAACACTTAACAGACTACTCTGTAGCGTTGTTGTTATTAGACTTAAAAGATTACCCAATAAATTATTATTAATCGACATTTACTGAATACTGATTTAGATATAAAAGTGTTTAGCATCTGAACATTTACCAACTTACACATATACAGCAGCTAAGAACAAAGTATTTCACTCCACTCTAACGCAAGGATTGCCTGAAATTGGTAACATCATTTTCTACCGTCATGGAGTGATCTTATAAAGAGTTATTAGCTTAATAATTCAACATTCAGTTTGCAAAATAGAACATTAGGAAACATTTAATAGAACTTCTTTTCTAAGAAGCGAACGTTACGCAAACTACATAATATCTCCAAGTTACTTATGGAATCTTACCTGAAGAGCAACATTGCAGAAATGATACTACCAGAACGTTTGAAGCAATCTGTACGAGTATATACAAATGTTCCATGACATGGCAGAGACTGTTATTTTCTTATCGGCGAATAATCTGAGATTGCTCAGACCTACTCGGACACATAATCTAGTACTGCTATTATAATACAACATTGAAGTGCAACATTCAGGTATATAGGTATACTTGTAGGTATATAGTTTGTGGAAAGTTCACTTCTTGGGAAAGAATATTCATTACATTTTTTAAATTATTTATTTTGCATAGTGAACGTTGCATTATTACGTTCATAATCTTTATAATATCACTCTAAAACGTTAGCTAATAAATTATATTGCCAATTCCAGACAATCTTTGCGTTAAGATGTAGTAAAATAATAAAACATATCCTATGCACTTAGTTTCTGTATATCTAAAAGTTGATAAATGTTCAGGTGTTAAAGCCTTACATAAATAAATCAATATTAAGTACATGTAGATTATTAATAATTTATTAGATTTTTTTTAGAAGTCTAGTAAAACGCTATAGAATAGGCTGTGAAGTTTTAGACCATGTGATGATAAAAAAAACCTATAGGACAGATACAATTGAAATTTCACATGTACATTTTTAGATGTATTAACAAATATAGACATAGTTTTATTCCAAAATGCTGTGAATACAATCTATTTGTTATTATTTATGCAGCTGATCGCGACAAGACGTTAGTCACTTCCTATCAGTTACTGTTTTTATTTTACATCAGTTTTCTATCAATTACTGTTACTGTAGAAAAAAGAAATAGAATCAGCTGTAGAACTGTCAAAAGTATACAAGTGTCCATAAATTACACTATCAAACGGCTCTATTTCATGATTCAAGACGAAATAGACGGAATATTAATATCTAATAATGGCTATCCCTTGGGATTAATAAACTTCAGGAAATAGAATTAGTTGTATGTACTATATTGAATTAGTTATTAATGTAATTATATATTTCAGTCCGACCTCACTGGCAGGTCCAGTATGGGAGCCTAAATTGAACGTCACATCTGCCACAGACAGCACCTCATTGCTATTGTCCACGTCACCAACTGATGATGATGATTAATCCGAGATGGTTATCTATACCTGGAAGGATGCGGGTGTTCCTCCTCTGCTTTTTGGCACTTCTTGCAGTTTACAGGCATTACATGCTTTATGTCAAGTTAGCTTGAGAAAGTTTGTAATCTCGTTGTCGTCGAATTACTTTTTTGTTTATTATTGTAGCTGTAGAAGCGTATACATGTAAATTTATTATAATATCTATAGTTAGAATTTAAAAGCTATCCCAAATGAATAGCATGATTTAGTTGTCAAAATTATTCAGGTCATTTATGTCAATTACACAGGCCCTGGGTCATAGACTTGCTCCACAACTCATTAAAAAGATATAAGCTTAAAAATGTGTACATTTTTTCTATTGTCAGAGTGTTTTTAGAATGTATATTATCTTCAGTCAAGATTGCAAAATTGCTGCTCACAATGTGTCTAATGGTTACCTAAATAAGCCTACTCATGTTCTAGAGCTCTTATCTCTGAAGATGATCTTGGTTCATACTATCCTATAATGGAGGCATATAACTGACAGGAATGCGTATACCCTAAAAGCCCTGTATTGCCTTGGTAATATTGTATTGCTATCTATATCAAAATTATACATAATAATACTAAATAAAAATCATATTAGCACAGAAAGGATTTTCTAAATCCGTAATTATTTTAAAGGATAATCTGGTGTCGAGAATATTTGGATTGGTATCCTGAAAAAAAAATGCTTTGCCTTTGCTTGATGATATTTTTTGTATTGATTGAGGGAAATTTCTAATATTTATATAACAAGCAAAGCATGTTTGGTAGCTTGAAGGAAATGCTTTGGCTTTGCTAGTGATATTTTTATAGTTAGGGGAATATTTATAAAATTGGTATAACAACCAAAGCAAGTGTATTTTTGTATGCCGTTGATTAGTTTTAAAAAGCATTAGTAATAAAAGCATTGCATTTAAAATATTTTTTCATAATTAATTTTCAAACTTAATATACATATAAATTTATACTTGACTTTTTAATACATAGTTTTGCTGAAGTTCCCTGCGTATCTTTTTGAAAATGGAGTATTGTAATGAGATTTTTTGAAAATGTTAGATTGTTAAAAAAAATCCAAAAATAGTAACATTATAGTCGATATTGAGTTCTGATCTTTATTTCTGATGGTTATTAATTCTTTAATACTTTTACCGTATCATGATTACAATAACTTACAGTATCATCCGGTCTCAAAGACCTGAGTGAGGTTTTTTGCTGTTTTTGGGCTATTCTTGTTTTTTAGTTCAGATTTAAACACAAAATATATTTACAATTATTCCCTATTGATAACAAAAACTACAAATAATATTTTTTAAATTTTTATAATTGAAAAAATTATAAAATTTAATAATTTGGGGAATTTAGGATGGAAACTAAAATTCTAGAATACTGGTATAGAATAAAGCTGTATTTACAATTATCAGAAATACACATACATTTTTACCAAAGCAATTAAAAGGCATAAGTACATACAAAAAAAGTATCCACAGATTTGAGATATTCTGAACACATGAAATGCGCAACTTTCTGCTGCACTCCAAACAGATGGGTTGTCCGCATTTGATACATTTGTAATCGGTTTTTCTTTCCTTAGCGGCTGGGCACTTGGAAAATGTCTTCCGTTTTTTCCAGTTTATCACTAGGAACACATTCATTAGGATTTGCAGCTTCTGTTTCTCCAAAGGACTCCGTGATGACGCGTCTAATTTCTCTTGGCAAATTTTGAATTTCTAGGCGTCTTGTCATGTGAGGCTTTATAAGTTTTAAGGTCAGACGTTTTATGAATTCAAATCTTGTAATAAGTGGATTGTTACCTAAGGTTCTTGCTTTTGCAGTAGGCCCGGGTAATGGTCCCCTCAAAATGTTATGTTGAGGTGTTCTGCGCTGCTTGGCTGGTTCCTTTCTGAACCATACGCTACCATCTTTCCCCCCAAAAAAGTCATCTTCATATTCCAGTTGGGTTTCATCAACAGCAAAACTATCATAACTTTCACTTTGATTTAGTTCTTTATCAGACACTACATAGTTTGGATCTTCATCCGAATCGTCAACAGGTTCATCGTCACTATCATCCCCTTCAACGTTATGTAGGAGTTGTAAAAGTCGCTCGTTAAATCTTCCATCGTTCACTCTTAAAATTTCCGAGTCACTCATGATTATAACAAGTTATAATAAAACATAAAAACTAATATATACAAACACGTAATAACTATTCACACCTTATCCGTATCACCCGTAGAATAGTTACAGTAACCGTATCTTCCAGTACAGTAGACCGTAGCGCTCACAAAATAACTGCACTGATTCAAGGTCAAACGCCCTAGACAAACTAAAACCAATCAAAAACGGCTCAGGAGAGACCGGTTGACAGCTACTGAGCATGGAGGGGGCAACCGAACACCAGTAGTGCCAATTTCAGAAACATGAAATTCCCCTCCGGTCTCACAGACCGGTGATTACGGTAAAAGTGTTAATATGTCACGCAAATTACACACTAGGTTATAAAAGACAAATCAAGCAAACGCGCTTAAAAATTGATAATTCTTACTATAAACTTATTTTTAGAAACACGTCACAACATATTTCCATAGAATCCACCAACCAGTGGAATAAATTATTAACCAATGGCGAATGTGGCGGTGGAAACAAGGCGGTGGCATTTCTTGAAATGGGAGCGGTAATTTTAATTCATTTTATATAAACTACTCAACATCATAGTATGATACCAGTTAATTTAAACTCTCCGTGTTCTTTGCATTTTCAGGCTTCTTTATTATTATGATTTTTGATATTTCCATTCTAATTTTGTCTTTTATATCAGTCTCTTTTTTGGTTTTTCTTTGCGTCATTTATTTTAACATTTAATGATATTTGTACACTAGTATTAAAAAGTATTACTAACAGATTAATTATATTTAAAATGGTGTTTTGATCATTAATTTTCAAACTTAATATAACATTTTCTTTTCGATTTTGTTATACTTTACGTTTTAAGGCCTACTTTTACCGAAGTTCTCTGCATTTGATTTTGAAAATGAGGGTCTATGAAGGTAACAAGATTTTCAACTTTATCTCTTGTTATTGCTTTAAAGATTTTACTGTTGTTATAGTTGTTTACATTGCATTTTTAATTGTTGCCCTCTTTTTCTTGTCTAGGCACTAGTCTTTCTACACTTGTTTACTGTTTTTGCTCACCAGCTCCTGACTTATTTTTTTGTCTTATTTGCTGTCCACACATTTAATGCAAGTATTATTGTATATTTATATAGTATTAGTATTACCGTTGATGAATGAATAAATAAATGACGTTTCTGATGTAATAGCTTGGCTCCATACGATGCTATTCGGACCAACAACAATTATAATTTTTGTTTTTGCTTTGCGTAATTTTGTTTTTATGTTTAATAATACTTTAACAAATTAACTTTAATCGGTGAGTTAAGACAAATAACTAGCAAGTATACTCAATTGTAACTAGTCTGTTTAATACGCATTACTATAGTATGAATTTTGTGAACCTATTTAGTAGTACATGTATTAGTTAGTTATCCACCTGAGAAGTATACAATTTTGCAGATTTCGAAAAGTAGTGTTACTATTTATTTATTTCATACAACGATGACTAATATCAGAAAAAAACTGCTTCTTAAATGTTTACGAAACCTTAACGAAAACTTAAACTATACTGTAGACTGGTTGTGTGTGACATACTGCGTAAAAGGTGAAAAATTGTTTATCTTTACAACGTTGTGTTAGAAAAACTTTTAATTAGTATGAGATACTCTTAACCTACATTTCCCGTGAACAGTTTTCGAAATGTAGCTATTGCAATTATTCGTGAAACTTAATCTAAATGCAAAACAAGTTTCTTGTGTAAATTATAAGTAACTTTACTCTCGACTAATTGGTACAAGTATTTCTAATTCCCTATAAAATGATATTGGTTCAACTCTTGTTTTGCAGAGTTCCTTTGTGTCTTTAATTAACTTCGATTATGTATTTACGAACCCTTGTGATGTTAATAACAACAGTTCATTCATTATTACTGCTTTCGTGTAGAAATGTTAGTTTATATTACTCGTTAATTACATACATGCATGTTTACTCTATTGAGATTAAAGATATAACACATAGTTTAAATTTTATGCGTTTAAATTAAACAAGTATTAAGTAGTTGAAGGTGAGGTTTATGTTTGTTTCTTATATTGATATCATTAAATTAAAAAAAAAAAAAACACGTAATACTTAAAACTATTTTTTTGTAAATAATACTTAAAAATGTTATATTTAAATTTAAAATAATGATTCAACCTTATTTTATAAACATAAGCACAGAGGACACCATCATATTGAAATCAGATATGGCTGACTTTATTATAAAAAAATGTCCTACGCTATAGCGCGTGTAGCTGGCTCCGTTGTGGTTGCAGGAACAAGCTATAAAATCTATAGCTTATTTCAGTCTTCAGCTGTACTGCGTACAAGCAGAGACAGTCATGTAGAAAAGAAATTTCAAAATTCCCTGGTGCACATAAAAGATAATAAAATGTGCCGGCGTTTCTGGACGACACATTGAATGACGTTCAGATAATCCCATTGGATATACATATACCATCAAAGATCTAAATCTTATCAATCCAAAAGCAAAAATTTAAAATCTAAACCACAAAATGTTTCTCGAAATATCTTGGGGATAGTTTAGTTACACGTGTAGCAATAACTGTACTCTGATTACAAAATGTGCTCAGTGTACGATTTTGGTTTGCTATCAGGGTTACCCATAAATTACCGTACAGATTTTCACGAACACAGCCAAATAATTGAACTTTATGTACCCTATACATAAATGAAACAACGCGAAATTGTATAGTTGTTCTCGAACTGACTGTATATCGTAACGTAAAGAAATTGACACCGCCTTCAATCCCATTCTGACATTTCTGCACATAATTTTCCACAGGTCTTTCCGTTCAGGGTTTCACCACCACGGAATGCACTTAGACTGAAGCTGCTCGGAAATTACTTACAGCATTTAACAGTTCAAGGGACAATTTTTTAATCTTGCAAAGTAATCAATGCCTTGTGGGAAACATTTTAAATCCATTTTCGAATATAACAAATCAATTGCCTGGCAAGAATAATTTCAGCAAAAAAATACATGAGTTTTTGCCATCAGTCCATCCTTTCCAAAAGTCCTATTTATTTATGTATACTTTTGATACTGGAGATCAAAATAGCTATTCCTGAAGTGCCGATTTTTTAATACAAAAATTACATCATATTTATGCTCCCATTTATTTAATTCTGAATACACTGATACCTTTTTCAGCTTTCAATAAATGTGTGTTTTAAATAAATATTACAGTTCTATCAAGCAGTCATTCTATTGTTACAAAATAAAACTGTTAAAGAATAAGTTTGTATGAATTCACATGCTAGGCGTATGGATTAATTTGGAGAAGGTAATTGAGAATGAGTTGGCAATAAATTTTCATATCTCTATAACATTGAATTCGCACTAATGTAAAGGTACACAATTACCGATAATGGTATTCATAGTTTCTCTTCCGTGAATTAGGTAATACGATATCATACTTTATCGCAGGTTCGTACCGCGATAATAGTCGGAAACCAGCTGTGTGCAATACATATTGTTTATAACTACCACCCATCATGAGCTTATCTAAACTCTGAATATTCCTCTTAATTTTAATTGAAACTACTCTTATCATATTTATCAATATAAGTTTCAATATTAATGGCGAAATATATAACAAAAGCTTGTATTTTTTTCAACATCGATTTAATCAAAGTATTAATATACAATCATATAAGGTTTGAAATAATGTATGTGTTTGTATGATTTGAAAAAATATTGCCCTGCCCTGTATTTTAAATTTATTTATTATTTTTAAATTATTACTTAATTTACATAGTAGTAAGCTACTGAATGTTTTACTTGAATATTTATATTAGTGCACAAGAGTCGCTACTGAAAAAGTGTTAACATTGAAATAAAAACGTATTTCACATAGTACAAGTTCTGTACAACTTTATCCATCTGAAAGGAAAGAAGATTACTAACTGACAGACACATGTTGTCAGACTTGACAGATATTTTGTCAAAACCATAAACGAACGAAAACCATTTTGTTTATAGTGCTTTCCACAGTATGTAGTTGAAAAACTGATTTGTGTAATTCTCTTTTATAAATATATACCGATTATAATACTGAGCTTTGCTCTAATTATTTACAAGTGGCTAAGTTTAACATTTCCTAGAGAACATTGGCATGTCTCAGGCCTCAAGGTAAATTTAACTGATCATCCTGTTGAGCAATTTTTCAATGTCCTCCTCTTAAATTTGTCAAGTACATTTTTACAAAATTCGTTAAAAAATAAGAATAGTTTAACAAAAAATGTAATTAAAGCTATTAAATCGCTCAAAAACTATAACGCTGTTATTATACTACCAGCAGTTAAGGGTAAAAATATTATGATTCAAAACATTTATATAGAAGTTTCCAAATTGTAATGTATAATTTATGAACAACTATGTCTAACAAAGTATTTTATAAGAACTTAAAACTCAAATTGTGAGTTCAGATTAACACAGAAAAATTGGAAATTTTCATTATCTTAAACGTTCATACATCTAATACATAATAATATACACCCGGCTACTGGAAGAATGAATATCTCCAAATTATTCTCGTCCATACATTTGACAGATCAACGGGATATTCAGTCAAGACAAAACTGAAACAGTGGGCCACAGAGAGCCCGGTTATGTAAATGATACTCACAAGAAACTCAGAAAGTGCCAAGATAACACAAAGTCCGCATGAATATGGAGCACAGGACGCGCCGCGTCTCGGCGGGGGCTCTTTGTTTTACTTTCAATAGAACCGGCTTTCATAACGTTGCGTTTATTACGGCTTGTAGAATCCCCATTGTCTGTTACTTCTATAATATGTCGGTGAATGCATTTAGATAATTAGGTGTAAAGTTTTGTGTTAATTATTAAAAATGAAACGTTTTGATGAACTTCTGTTGAATGTTTTCGGTTTACTTGTTTGTTATTCTTTAGTATAGAAAATTACAGAGCCCTGTCCTCTATTGGTTCTTTCGATATATATGGTACATTAATGAATTTAAGCCTGCAGGCATATACAAAGCTATATATTTCTAGTAATCGTCTTACACGTCTTTTAGCTTATTCGTGCTAATATTAAGAGAGATCTACTCTACACTAAGTACTTTCCACTGCAGGTAATTTTGTACAATAAAAGGAATTTTTTAACCTTTTTACGACATTTTACTTTTTTTTTTAAAAAAAATCATTTGTTTTGATATTAGCACCATAATAAGGATTTGCATAAGTCAGTACTCCTCTATCACATTATTGATGTCAACTTCATCTAGTCACATTATAAACCATTGCTCTATAGTCGATAAATCACCAGATATTTTTTAATAATTTTGTACTTAAGTTTAAATTATGAGAACTTTAGATCCTCCGCTTTTGAATAATACCGATGAGGTAGATAGAAGCGCAACGGTATGAAAAGAGTAAACTATAATTAGATAACGACACAAGAAACAAAGGCGCAGTGGTAACTTCAGTAGCAGTTCAAGGTGCTAAATATTCACCCGGTGCCGTGTTCAATATTATCTTTCCAAACATTTGCATACTGCTAAGTCAGCTCTCCGCCATCGATACATCACCGGTGGTAACTTTCAGTAGCAGTTCAAGTTGCTAAATATTCACCCGGTGCCGTGTTCAATATTATCTTTCCAAACATTTGCATACTGCTAAGTCAGCTCTCCCGCCATCGATACATCACCGGTGGTAACTTCAGTAGCAGTTCAAGTTGCTAAATATTCACCCGGTGCCGTGTTCAATATTATCTTTCCAAACATTTGCATACTGCTAAGTCAGCTCTCCGCCATCGATACATCACCGGTGGTAACTTCAGTAGCAGTTCAAGGTGCTAAATATTCACCCGGTGCCATGTTCAATATTATCTTTCCAAACATTTGCATACTGCTAAGTCAGCTCTCCGCCATCGATACATCACCGGTGGTAACTTCAGTAGCAGTTCAAGGTGCTAAATATTCACCCGGTGCCATGTTCAATATTATCTTTCCAAACATTTGCATACTGCTAAGTCAGCTCTCCGCTATCGATACATCACCGGTGGTAACTTCAGTAGCAGTTCAAGGTGCTAAATATTCACCCGGTGCCGTGTTCAATATTATCTTTCCAAACATTTGCATACTGCTAAGTCAGCTCACCGCCATCGATACATCACCGGTGGTAACTTCAGTAGCAGTTCAAGGTGCTAAATATTCACACCGGTGCCGTGTTCAATATTATCTTTCCAAACATTTGCATACTGCTAAGTTAGCTCTCCGCCATCGATACATCACCGGTGTTAACTTCAGTAGCAGTTCAAGGTGCTAAATATTCACCCGGTGCCGTGTTCAATATTATCTTTCCAAACATTTGCATACTGCTAAGTCAGCTCTCAGCCATCGATACATCACCGATAAGCCGCGCCACCTTCACACAACAATGTACACTCCCACAGTGCATTTACTCAAATAATAAAGTGTTGTTTATTCATGCAACTTTAGCTAATGGTAAGTATGATCTTATCGTATTATTAAATACTAAACGCAACAAATAATATGAATCAAATGGAATTGAGAAAAATAATTAGCTAACTTTTAATTAAAACAGTTCCATGTTTCTTCAAAAAGCAAACTACTTCCAAGTAGTTCTCAGGTTTAAACGAGCAGTTCTTTTCAAGAGTACAATTCTTCTATGCAAAACAGTAAGTCTTTAATATTAAACAACAATTTTGAAATTTAAAGATGTTATTTTCCCGACAAATTGAAGCTTTTACAGGTAATCGGTGTATTAGGAAAACTATTGAACTAAGATAGATTGTGTGGTTTATGTTTTCATTGAACTAACTTAGACTCCAAGGTGCCTGCATGCTCATTTAACAATCGTAAATCTTTTTTTAAATTTAATCATCAGGCAATGTAAAACCCCAACATGTTTTTTATGAAAGCTTTTCTAAAGCAAATTAATTTAAATGTAAAATAATATACAAGAACTTAAGTTTCAACGATTTAATAATAAAATAGTCGAGTATCCATATTGCATAGAAATTAATTTACTTAATATAGAAGTATCTTCTAAACACGCTATACTATACTTCATATGTTACTCTTGACAAATTTATTTAACCTTAAATACGACACTCAAAATAACCCGGGTTGTAAGGAAATTCGAATATTACATACTAAAAATTAGAAAACTTTATAGACAGAAAAGTGGGAGGTAAGCATATGGAGAAAAAGGTTTTTATGAATGGATTAGTAGTTAATAAATGTTGACACCAGAACTCAACGAGGTTGTCACAATTTCTCACACAAACCAGCGCAAATACAGTGATTTTCACAGGGTGTCGCACTGTCTGTGACGAATACACCAGGTGGAGTTCAAAACACAGCTCACAATACATAGTTTCGAGTTACTTGACAACAAATTTGTCGCAATTTGTTACACAACACAGCACAAGTACAGTGATGTCACAGGGTGTCGCACTGTCTGTGACGAATACACCAGGTGGAGTTCAAAAACACAGCTCGCAATACATAGTTCAAGTTACTTGACAACAAATTTGTCGCAATTTGTCACACAACACAGCACAAGTACAGTGATGTCACAGGGTGTCGCACTGTCTGTGAGGAATATACAAGGTGGAGTTCAAAACACAGCTCGCAATACATAGTTCAAGTTACTTGACAACAAATTTGTCGCAATTTGTCACACAAACACAGCACAAGTACAGGGATGTCACAGGGTGTCGCAATGTCTGTGACGAACACGCAAGGTGGAGTACAAAAAAACAGCTCACAAAACATAGTTCAAGTTACTTGACAACAAATTTGTCGCAATTTGTCACACAACACAGCACAAGTACAGTGATGTCACAGGGTGTCGCACTGTCTGTGACGAATATACAAGGTGGAGTACAAAAAAACAGCTCACAAAACATAGTTCAAGTTACTTGACAACAAATTTGTCGCAATTTGTCACACAACACAGCACAAGTACAGGGATGTCACAGGGTGTCGCACTGTTTGTGACGAATACACGAGGTGGAGTACAAAAAAAACAGCTCACAATACATAGTTCGAGTTACTTGACATCGATGTTGTCACAATTTGTCACACAACACAGCAGAAGTACAGTGATGTAACAGGGTGTCGCTTAGACCACTTTATTTATTAAGTACATGTACGTGTACAATGGTGCTATAAACATACACTTTTAGCAGATTTTCTTGATAGTGTCAACAAGGTAAACTCTACATCGGCGTTGACAAATATAATTCACTTGAACCAGAAGTGCTCATACACAAGCAAAGCTTACAAAAAGCGTGAAAAGCCGCGGGGAACAGGTAGTATAAAATATATATTTTAAGTTTTTTAAAATTGTTTTTATATTGTAACTGGTTACAGAGAGACAAATAATAACTTTAAGATCATATATTCGCCTCTTGTCTCTGATTGGCCAGAGGTCCATAACAAGCATTTAGCGGTATCGCTCTAGGATGCAATTGAGGTAGTATGATTGTTGCGTCCGGTCGCTGCCGTGTTTTTGTGTATTTCCCGTGCAAATCCTCCATCCCCCTCCCCACGTTTGATGTAAAGTAACTCCAACTATGTATTGTGAGCTGTGTTTTGAACTCCACCTGGTGTATTCGTCACAGGCAGTGCGACACCCTGTGACATCACTGTACTTCTGCTGTGTTGTGTGACAAATTGTGACAACATCGATGTCATGTAACTCGAACTATGTATTGTGAGCTGTGTTTTGTACTCCACCTCGTGTATTCGTCACAAACAGTTCGACACCCTGTGACATCACTGTACTTCTGCTGTGTTGTGTGACAAATTGTGACAACATCGATGTCAAGTAACTCGAGCTATGTTTTGTACTCCACATCGTGTATTCGTCACAAACAGTGCGACACCCTGTGACATCACTGTCTTCTGCTGTGTTGTGTGACAAATTGTGACAACATCGATTTCAAGTAACTCGAACTATTGTATTGTGAGCTGTGTTTTGTATCCCACCTCGTGTATTCGTCACAAACAGTGCGACACCCTGTGACATCACTGTACTTCTGCTGTATTGTGTGACAAATTGTGACAACATCGATGTCAAGTAACTCGAACTATGTATTGTGAGCTGTGTTTTGTACTCCACCTCGTGTATTCGTCACAAACAGTGCGACACCCTGTGACATCACTGTACTTCTGCTGTGTTGTGTGACAAATTGCGACATGTTCGATGAGTATGGCGTCTATATTTATTAACTAGTAATCCATTCATAAAACCCTTTTCCCCGTATGCGTACCTCCCACTTTCCTGCCTATAAAGTGTTCTAATTTTAGTATGTAATATTCGATTTTCTTCAAACCCGTATTATTTTGAGTGTAGTATTTAAGGTTAAATAAATTTGTCAAGATTAACGTATGAAGCAGTATGAAGCATAACGTATTTAGTAGATACTTCTATATTAAGTAAATTAATTTCCATGCAATATGGATACTCGACTATTTTATTATTAAATCGTTGAAAACAAAGTCCTTGTAAATTATTTTACATTTAATTTAATTTTCTTCAGAAAAGCTTTCATACAAACTTGTTGGGGTTTTACATTGCCTGATGATTAAAATTTCAAAAAAGTTTACCATTATTTACCTGAGAATGCAGGCACCTTGGAGTCTAAATTAGTTCAATGAAAACATAAACCAAACAATCTATCTTAGTTCAATTATTTTCCCACTACACCAATTACCTATAAAAGCTTCAATTTGACAGGAAAATTACATCATTAAAATTCAGAATTGGCGTAAATATTAATGAATTACTGTTTTGCATAGAAGAGTTGTACTCTTGAAACGAACTGCTCGTTTAGCCTGAGAACCACTTGAAAGTAGTTCGATTTTAGAACTAACATGAAACTGTTTAATTAAAAAGTTAGCTAGTTATTTCCTCTATTCCATTTGATTCATATTATTTCTTGAGCTATTTAATAATACAATAATATCGTACTTACCAAGGTGCATGTCACTCTAAGGGATTTAGCTGATCGTTAAGTAACATTTTTTATTTTGTTCTTATGGGACACTACAATTGGAACAAATAATAATAGAATAAACAAATGAGTTCTTTGTTTAAAGTTTGTTAATAACGATGTAAGGTTTGACAGGATAAAGGGATTTCGGACATTTGACATCGTTGTATGTTACAAAAGGTATAACACAACGTTTCAAGGACTGGAATATATTCTCTTCGTCACGTGGGGGAGGTTTATACATACACAAAGAAAGTACAGGAAGATTAAAAGGAGGGAAAGGAAAGGATTCAAACGTACCCAAATGCTGCTTGGAGTCTAGTCTTGGCGTTGTCACTGCAGAGAATGCAAGTGGTCCAGAGCACAAGTCACGAGTACGAGAAAACACAATCACGCATCACACCAGCAAGGATAAAATTAAAAATAAATTTGACTTTGACTCTTCATTGTATGAGTGTATTTGTTATATAGGCAATATAGATTTTAATGCTAGACCACGCGTCGCCATTGAAGTTAAGCTATTAACTTGAAAGTTTCGTTTAATGTTTTTACCTATTGCTGGATTTCAAAAATTCCTCCTTATCTGTGTGTGTGTCTATTTTCCACTGTATTTCTCAAGAATTAAGTTATGGAACTAAACAGTTTTCATATGACGTCATTTATACGACGTGCTATATGACTGGCATGTCTCTCTATGACATGTGCTGAGTCTTCACATAGTCTAACTATCCACAGGATATCTGGAGACAGACTCTTCGGTAGACTTTCAATTTTCCTAGAAACTGACTGGGGTTTTTCAAAATATCCCCCCCCCCTTTCTTTTGGTTGTCTATATGTCCGCAGGGCATCTCGAGAACTAATTAGATGTGAACTCGAAATGTTACATGCAAATTCAGAGAAGCTTGCTAGGTCCCCAGAAAATATGGCGTAATCCTACCTTGTAAGTATTCACTGTAACAGATATATTGTCTTAAATGAGGATTAATAACAATAACAATGTGAGTGAATCACCAATGTAATATTACTTTAATAGCTGATTCCATTAGTAGAATGTAAACAAAATACTGTATACAGATGTAATATGAGAGCACTATAACAATCTGATACGGAGCGTTGTGTACATACAACTCTGAGCAATTGGTACTAATTAAAGTATTAAAAATCCCATTTCTCTCTGAGATTTGTTTTACTGAATGTAACTACTGCATTCAGTTCCAAGAAATGTTTTTAATGTCTTTAAAATATCCTGAGTAAAAAAATATTTATTCTAAAAATCGAATAATCTAATAATAAAAAAATGTGTAGACAATTTCACTCTTAAAATTAAATTTGATAAATTTAAAATGGTTAAATGAGCTAATTTAATAAATATCATTATATAATTGACTAAATAAAACATATAATTAAGCTAATATACGCTTTGAAATTAAGTATTTAAATACATTTCTAAAGTGATAAAATTATTAAAAAAAGAGTATTAATTAAGAAAATTTATATTATATAATGTAGAACAAAATTCTAAGATCTGATAAAAGAGGCAGTTGCAGCATAGATTAATTATGGACAAGTTCATACTCCAATTTTACATAAGATTGTTTTTACTCTTGGCAATTTCTCAATTGCAAGGCTCAGGTATTTTTATTTTTATTGATTGTCAAACTTTTAAACCAAGATACAATAAATTAAGTTTTTTTGGTTGTGTTCCATGTCACTAAAAATACACTGTCATGATTACAAAAAACGCGTTAACAATGTTATAACTACAATTTTACTCTAATGTCCAAGCATACCTTAGATTAATTACCGTCTGAGGCCATGCGCTACTAATCTCATATTATAAAATAAAATATTTATCACTTATAAAATATATATTCTGAATGATGAATAGCACAACATAAAATTTGGGTTTCCCCATATAATAAAACAAATTTATGATAGGTACAGCTTGCACAGATAAAAAGGGAATTTAATTGTAAATACTGAGTAGGTCAAAAGTCTTTTTTGTGGCACGCCTAAGTCAGGAATCACAACCTACATGTTGTTGTCAACTTCACTAACACTAAAGACAATGCACTTAATACAAAACTATACAAAACACTAATCATTAAAACTAAACTACGGAAATACAGGTCACAATGCGTCCTTCACTCGTCTACTGACCACCTACGAACTGACCAGAGGGACTAGCCAATGGCAATCGTGACGGCTGGCTAAAACAAGATGGCGGAAATACAAAGGAAGGGGAACAGGAAATGGGCCCTTTCGATATTATTGGTTTCATGCGAGATGAACTTCTTAAAACCATATTGTGACTCCGCATTGGTTTATTACAAAATATCCGATCCGTTTGATACTTTTGGTTTTCTCTTTAGTTTCATTTTTTAGAATTGGCAACCAAAGCGGCCTAATCTCGACTGATGGTTGACTGATTGGTTGGTCTGCCAATTTAAATGTATGTTGCCTCAATTAATTTCCTTTTGAAGAAATGTGGTTTCCCGATGTATTATGTGGGCTTCATCCCAATTTCATATGATGGTCTTCGGACCAACAATGGTGTTGCAAATTTTTGACTTTTCTGTGAAACCCTTTTCCTTCTCGTGTTTTCTTTGTGTTCTTTTATCCTTACGTTTAGTGGTCTTTTTGTCCTCGCCTATGTATTCCCTATTGCAGCTACATTTTTATACTGTAAACACAGTTTTTGGAATCCTGTGTGCCATTTTTTGGTTTTGTTTTTACGAGACTTTTGTCTAAGAGAGTGTTGTGTGTTTTAAACGCGGTTCTAATGTTGTACTTTCTACCTACTCTTCTAATTTTTTCTCCGATAATCCCGGCACATAAGGGATTGACATAAACGCAAATTTATCACAATTCTGTTTTTCTGACTCAGGAATGATTCTTCTGGTTCGTTTGCACACTTATTAATTACTAATTGAGGGTATCCATTGCTTCTGAGATCCTAAAACCGATTCAATTTTCTTAAATTCTTTTTTTTAGTCCATCTTTATCTGAGCACAAGCTCTTTGCTCTATCAAACAACGAGTAGGCTAACTCCTTCTTTGACAGATTTTTGATGGGTTGGATTGATAATTTAAATATTTTTCCTGTGTGTGTTATCTTTCGAAAAACAGTTGTCTTAAGGACATCCCTATCGCCTCTTAATACACACACATCCAAAAAAGGGAAGCTTGTTTTGGACTTCCACTTCCATTGTGAGGCGGATGGAAGGAGAAATACTATTAATGTGATTCAAAAAATTATTTAATTCAATGTCTTCCATGAGAAAAAATAACAAAGGTATCCATCCCCACATACCTCCACCAAATCTTCGGTTTGAACTGAGCTGAAGCCAAAGCTTTTCGCTCGAATTCCTCCATAAAGATATTGGCGAAAATAGGAGACAGTGGAGAACCCATTGCCATCCCCTCATCTTGACGGTAAATTTTAACCCTCTAACTCAAAATAATTGCATTGAGTGCATAGTTTTCTAACAGTTTCCATAATTACTGGCACGGGAAGTTTAGTTTTCTATCCTTTTAATGTTTGGTCTTCTATTGAGACGTGATTTAATAATTCCGAGAGTTTCTGGAAACTGGTACATTTGTAAATAGACTTTCGACATCAAAACTTACCAGTTTGTCAGTTTCAGTCAACTTTAGGGATTTTGACTTCTCTACGAAATCCCTGGAATTTTTGATGAAAGAGTCAGTTTTTTCCTACCAATGGCGTTAAGATGTCCAAGAGGGACTTTAGACAATTCCCTGCAAGGTGAATCACGAGAACTAATGATGGGCCGAAGAGGGATGGTAGGTTTGTGGATTTTGGGAAGGCCATACATATGGGGGAATTTTTTTGAGTGGTGAGGAGTTAATTTAGATCTAAATTTATCTGAAAAAAATTCTTTATGTTTTTCTTAAGGTGTTTGCTACTTTGCGTTCAAATGAATCAGTCGGGTCTTTATTTAAAACTGTATATTTGCCAGTATTTAAAGTTTCCGTAATCTTTTCTTTATACGCTACTGAGTCAAGTACCACAGTAGCGTTGCCTTTGTCGGCAGGTAAGATTTTGACCGTGTCGTCTTTCCCAAGGATCGACCTGGCCTTTTTCTCCTCTATTGTCAAATTGGGTTTTGTGGGAGGAATTTTTCTGAGTAAAAGACTGGCCTCACAACGAAACCGGTCACCCTGTTCCTCAGGTAACTGTGAAACAGCCGACTCGATTCCAGTTACGAAATCCAGTGCCTTTACCGATTTTTGTGCCACAGAAAAGTTTAAACCCTTGGATAAGACTGATATTTCCGCTTCATTCAGGATTTTTGAAGAGAGGTTGATTACATTTTTATTATTTGCATCCGTATTCACGTTGCCATCCTTAGGCAAATCACATTTTTTAGGCCTAATTTTTTCCAGTTTGGAGATTTTCTTTTTCTTATCTGTTTCAGAAACTTTTATACATCTATTTTGGATGCTTTCGAGAATGTTGTTGAATTCTGTACCGATCAGTGTTTTTAATTCAGTTTTTTTACACTCAATACTATTTTGGAGGAGGTATCTTTCACGATGATGATATGCAATTCTTTCTTTAAGTAAAGATTTAGAAGCAGAAAACAAAATTTTACTGGCTTTTCCTACTATGAAAAGGAGTTTTTAGAGTTAACCCTATAGGCATAAGGTCTTCAACCTTACATTTATGCAAGAAAGTTAAATGATTAATGTGTTTAGTTAATTTAAGATGCAAGTTCTCAAGGTCTTTGATTTGTTTACTGGTTCCGGGTCCGTACCGAGAATCAATTCTTTGTTTAAAGGTTATTTTTGACGATGGAAGGATTGTGAGGGAAACAGGATTTTTCCGGACATTTGCCATCGTTCAGTGAAACAAGAAAACAGTAACACTACGTTTCGAGATCTGCAATCTGATCTCTTCTTCAGGTAAAGAACTAACCTAATACATAATTACAAACTAAGTTAAAATAAACAAATCTTACTAAAGCGTTGTGGCACGCCTAAGTCAGGAATCACAACCTACATGTTGTTGTCAACTTCACTAACACTAAAGACATGCACTTAATACAAAACTATACAAAACACTAATCATTAAAACTAAACTACGGAATACAGGTCACAATGCGTCTTCACTCGTCTACTGACCACCTACGACTGACCAGAGGGACTAGCCAATGGCAATCGTGACGGCTGGCTAAAACAAGATGGCGGAAATACAAAGGAAGGGGAACAGGAATGGGCCCTTTCGATATTATTGGTTCATGCGAGATGAACTTCTTAAAACCATATTGTGACTCCGCATTGGTTTATTACAAATATCCGATCCGTTTGATACTTTTGGTTTTCTCTTTAGTTCATTTTTTAGAATTGGCAACCAAAGCGGCCTAATCTCGACTGATGGTTGACTGATTGGTTGGTCTGCCAATTTAATGTATGTTGCCTCAATTAATTTCCTTTTGAAGAAATGTGGTTCCCGATGTATTATGTGGGCTTCATCCCAATTCATATGATGGTCTTCGGACCAACAATGGTGTGCAATTTTTGACTTTTCTGTGAAACCCTTTCTCGTGTTTTCTTTGTGTTCTTTTATCCTTACGTTTAGTGGTCTTTTTGTCTCGCCTATGTATTCCCTATTGCAGCTACATTTTATACTGTAAACACAGTTTTTGGAATCCTGTGTGCCATTTTTTGGTTTTGTTTTTACGAGACTTTGTCTAAGAGTGTTGTGTGTTTTAAACGCGGTTCTAATGTTGTACTTTCTACCTACTCTTCTAATTTTCTCCGATAATCCCGGCACATAAGGGATTGACATAAACGCAAATTTATCACAATTCTGTTTTTTCTGACTCAGGAATGATTCTTCTGGTTCGTTTGCACTTATTAATTACTAATTGAGGGTATCCATTGCTTCTGAGATCCGATTCAATTTTCTTAAATTCTTTTTTTAGTCCATCTTTATCTGAGCACAAGCTCTTTGCTCTATCAAACAACGAGTAGGCTACTCCTTCTTTGACAGATTTTTGATGGTTGGATTGATAATTTAAATATTTTCCTGTGTGTGTTATCTTTCGAAAAACAGTTGTCCTTAAGGACATCCCTATCTCTTAATACACACACATCCAAAAAGGGAAGCTTGTTTTGGACTTCCACTTCCATTGTGAGGCGGATGGAAGGAGAAATACTATTAATGTGATTCAAAAAATTATTTAATTCAATGTCTCCATGAGAAAAAATAACAAAGGTATCATCCACATACCTCCACCAAATCTTCGGTTTGAACTGAGCTGAAGCCAAAGCTTTTCGCTCGAATTCCTCCATAAAGATATTGGCGAAAATAGGAGACAGTGGAGAACCCATTGCCATCCCCTCATCTTGACGGTAAATTTTACCCTCTAACTCAAAATAATTGCATTGAGTGCATAGTTCTAACAGTTCCATAATTACTGGCACGGGAAGTTTAGTTCTATCCTTTAATGTTTGGTCTTCTTTGAGACGTGATTTAATAATTCCGAGAGTTTCTGGAACTGGTACATTTGTAAATAGACTTTCGACATCAAAACTTACCAGTTTGTCAGTTTCAGTCAACTTTAGGGATTTTGACTTCTCTACGAAATCCCTGGAATTTTTGATGAAAGAGTCAGTTTTTCCTACCAATGGCGTTAAGATGTCCAAGAGGACTTTAGACAATTCCCTGCAAGGTGAATCACGAGAACTAATGATGGGCCGAAGAGGGATGGTAGGTTTGTGGATTTTGGGAAGGCCATACATATGGGGGATTTTTGAGTGGTGAGGAGTTAATTTAGATCTAAATTTATCTGAAAAAAATTCTTTATGTTTTCTTAAGGTGTTTGCTACTTTGCGTTCAAATGAATCAGTCGGGTCTTTATTTAAAACTGTATATTTGCCAGTATTTAAAGTTTCCGTAATCTTTTCTTTATACGCTACTGAGTCAAGTACCACAGTAGCGTTGCCTTTGTCGGCAGGTAAGATTTTGACCGTGTCGTCTTTCCCAAGGATCGACCTGGCCTTTTTCTCCTCTATTGTCAAATTGGGTTTTGTGGGAGGAATTTTTCTGAGTAAAAGACTGGCCTCACAACGAAACCGGTCACCCTGTTCCTCAGGTAACTGTGAAACAGCCGACTCGATTCCAGTTACGAAATCCAGTGCCTTTACCGATTTTTGTGCCACAGAAAAGTTTAAACCCTTGGATAAGACTGATATTTCCGCTTCATTCAGGATTTTTGAAGAGAGGTTGATTACATTTTTATTATTTGCATCCGTATTCACGTTGCCATCCTTAGGCAAATCACATTTTTTAGGCCTAATTTTTTCCAGTTTGGAGATTTTCTTTTTCTTATCTGTTTCAGAAACTTTTATACATCTATTTTGGATGCTTTCGAGAATGTTGTTGAATTCTGTACCGATCAGTGTTTTTAATTCAGTTTTTTTACACTCAATACTATTTTGGAGGAGGTATCTTTCACGATGATGATATGCAATTCTTTCTTTAAGTAAAGATTTAGAAGCAGAAAACAAAATTTTACTGGCTTTCCTACTATGAAAAGGAGTTTTTAGAGTTAACCCTATAGGCATAAGGTCTTCAACCTTACATTTATGCAAGAAAGTTAAATGATTAATGTGTTTAGTTAATTTAAGATGCAAGTTCTCAAGGTCTTTGATTTGTTTACTGGTTCCGGGTCCGTACCGAGAATCAATTCTTTGTTTAAAGGTTATTTTTGACGATGGAAGGATTGTGAGGGAAACAGGATTTTTCCGGACATTTGCCATCGTTCAGTGAAACAAGAAAACAGTAACACTACGTTTCGAGATCTGCAATCTGATCTCTTCTTCAGGTAAAGAACTAACCTAATACATAATTACAAACTAAGTTAAAATAAACAAATCTTACTAAAGCGTTGTGGCACGCCTAAGTCAGGAATCACAACCTACATGTTGTTGTCAACTTCACTAACACTAAAGACATGCACTTAATACAAAACTATACAAAACACTAATCATTAAAACTAAACTACGGAATACAGGTCACAATGCGTCTTCACTCGTCTACTGACCACCTACGACTGACCAGAGGGACTAGCCAATGGCAATCGTGACGGCTGGCTAAAACAAGATGGCGGAAATACAAAGGAAGGGGAACAGGAATGGGCCCTTTCGATATTATTGGTTCATGCGAGATGAACTTCTTAAAACCATATTGTGACTCCGCATTGGTTTATTACAAATATCCGATCCGTTTGATACTTTTGGTTTTCTCTTTAGTTCTACTCACCACTTGGCTCAGGTCAACAGAATCTCTAATGCCCGAGGAGTACTTCTTGATCTTGTTTTTAGTTCTCGTTTCCTCCATATGGTGCCAGCTCCTGATCCCCTTTTACCAGTTGAGAATGCCCACCCGGCACTTAGTACTACTATCAATTTTAGAGCTGATTGTAAACATGCCGGTGAGATAACCATCCCTGATTTCCGTAGATGCAACTTGACTGATATCTTCAGGAGGCTTAGCATAAGTATTGGAACCACCTATTTTGATATTGACAATCCTAATGAGTACTTTGACCAATATGTTGATGGCATACACAGGGTCGTACTTGAATCCACCCCATTAAAGACTATTGGTAGACGGAGGTTTCCTTGTTGGTTTTCAGCTGACCTGAGACATCTTGTGGTTAAAAAGAAGATACTTCATAAGATCTATAAAAGTAGCCTTGGACTCAATGATTATAATGAATTTTGCAAGGTTAGAAATCAATGCAAAGCCCTCAGTAGAAAGTGTTATTCTGACTATATAGGCCACATCAATTCTGCAATTCCCACCAACGTTAAGTCTTTCTGGGCTTTTGTGAATAACATGAAGACAAATATTCAGAGTGTAGATGAATATTTTTACGAAGGCAGAAAAGAATCTTCTCCTAAATCAGTATGCAATCTGTTTGCTGCCTTTTTTTCTTCTGTCTTTTCTTCCTCTGATTTGCCACCTTCGCCATTAAACATTGAGTCACCTTTTCATATTTCTACCTGTGTTCTCAGACAAGAAGATGTGAACGCCAAGCTAGCGTCTCTTGATCCTTACAAAGGACCTGGACCTGATGAAATTCCATCTAGTGTTCTAAGATATTGTCATGATTTGCTTGCTCCTCAGCTGACAGTCTTGTTCAACCGTTTGCTTGAACTGGGAATATTCCCGGAGAGGTTGAAATCTAGCTTCATTGTCCCTATCCACAAGTCCTCTGATCTTAAAAACATAAGCAATTACCGTCCTATTGCAATCCAATCAGCTATTGGGAAGGTATTCGAAAGCTTAGTGTTGGACCAGTTGTCTTTTACATTCAAGAGTATAATTTCGAAGGAGCAACATGGCTTTTTGCCTGGAAGGTCCACTTCAACTAACCTTATTCTATACGAAGATTACATCATCTCAGCATTTAGTGACGGACTACAGGTTGACAGTGCATACATTGATTTTGCTAAAGCCTTTGATAGTGTCAACCATGATCACTTGATTTATAAACTCAGAACCTATGGCATAGATGGCTCCTTGTTGAAATGGTTTAACTCCTACCTTATTAACAGGAAACTTGTGGTTTAAGTTTGCGGGTGCATTATCTGAACCCTTTCTGGCCAAATCAGGTGTACCCCAGGGATCCCATCTCGGACCCTTTATGTTTAACATCTTTATTAACGACATTGTTAGTGCAATTGGTCTTAAGTGTTTATTATTTGCTGATGACATCAAGGTTTTCTCTGCAATTACCGGGTCCAAATGACTGTCAACAACTTCAGGATGGTCCTCGACAGGATTGAAAAGTGGTGCTCCCTGAATTGCATGAGGTTGAATGTAAGCAAGTGTGCAGTTGTTACATTTCATCGTTCAGCTGACCCTGTTATGATCGAGTATAAGCTGTGTGGTACTGTGTTACCAAGAAAAACTCAGGTAAAGGACCTTGGTGTAATTTTCTCGGCTGATTTACGGCCGGACAAACACATTGACCATATTTGCAACAGAGCCTCTAGAACACTAGGCTTCATAATCCGCACTTCTAGAAATGGCCTTAGCACCAGAGCCTTGATGTCCTTGTACACTGCACTTATCCGCTCCATCCTGGAATATTGCTGTGTTGTTTGGGCCCCTTATCAAGTTGATGATACAGATCGATTAGAGAAGATCCAGAGACGCTTTTTGCGGATAATAGGAGTTAGGCTGGGCTATGATTATATGGCAGCACCTGTTGACACAATAGCGGAGTCTCTTGGGCTGTTGTCCCTTTCTGTGCGAAGACAACTTGCTGATGCTGTCTTCCTGCGTAAACTTCTCACCGGGCAGGTTGACTGTGATGATCTTCTTTCAAGGATTAGTTTCCGCATCCCTGGATCAACCAGATCTCGAGACCTTGGTTTTTTCGTCACCAGTACTCCACATCCTACGCCTACCATAGTTGTCTGCCTAGACTCCAAAGAAGAGGAAATGCACTGTCTTCGGGGCTGGGATATGATTTCTTCTTTGATTCTGAATCAGCATTAAGAAGACTTTTTAAGTTATAAACTACTTACTAATATTTATTCTTACTTGTTATTGTGTACCAATTAGTCTTGATCATATGTTTACCATATCATGCACTTATTAACATTATTTATTGCGTCCCAGTTCACATCTAAGTTTGTGATTTGTAGATTAATTGGTCATTGTTGTTGCTTATATAGTTATTATTAAATATTGTCATATGTTATGTTATTGTTTTAAATTATTTATATTGTTGTTAACTTATTTATTTTTATCACTGTTAAATTTATCACACACATCAAATTATTGAATTTTTTATCTATTTATTATTGTTAAAATATCATTATTATTGTTATTATTATTATTATTGTTATTGTTATTGTTTCTAACTTATTTATTTATACATTGTTAAATTTGATGCTTTTTTCTGTTAGTGTAACAACATAAGTAAATTGGTTGAGCAGTGTATATGGTGAGAAGTGATAGGTGGCGCCTTTATAGGGTCACAAAATTAAGTGAAATTGTTTGGTCCTGTGTGGAACTTCTTTACTAATTGGATTAGTTCGGAGCAGAATAAAGTGCTTGGTGGCGCCTTTAAAGTTCCACATACAGAAATTCAAATGTGGGAAAGTTCTCCTAAAACTGATCGTAATTTATGTCCAATTGTTAGTTGCTTTTTGTTACTATTTAATTTACTCGTTATTGTTATGGATTTTAGTCGTTTTTTATATTCTTATCAATGTATCTGTCACTTATTTAGACTATCTTGGTAAATTCTCATTGATATAATATAATTAATAAGTAGTAGTCAAGTATTCTTGAGTCTATAATTTGTTATTGAATGGAAATGGTGTAACCGTTGATACAATAAATAAAAAAAAAAAAAAAAAAAAAAAAAAAAAAAAAATAAAATAGTTCATTTTTTAGAATTGGCAACCAAAGCGGCCTAATCTCGACTGATGGTTGACTGATTGGTTGGTCTGCCAATTTAATGTATGTTGCCTCAATTAATTTCCTTTTGAAGAAATGTGGTTCCCGATGTATTATGTGGGCTTCATCCCAATTCATATGATGGTCTTCGGACCAACAATGGTGTGCAATTTTTGACTTTTCTGTGAAACCCTTTCTCGTGTTTTCTTTGTGTTCTTTTATCCTTACGTTTAGTGGTCTTTTTGTCTCGCCTATGTATTCCCTATTGCAGCTACATTTTATACTGTAAACACAGTTTTTGGAATCCTGTGTGCCATTTTTTGGTTTTGTTTTTACGAGACTTTGTCTAAGAGTGTTGTGTGTTTTAAACGCGGTTCTAATGTTGTACTTTCTACCTACTCTTCTAATTTTCTCCGATAATCCCGGCACATAAGGGATTGACATAAACGCAAATTTATCACAATTCCGGATGGCAAATGTCCGGAAAAATCCTGTTTCTTTTCATACAGTGTTTTAACTATATTCATTATTATGCCTTGATTATATTTCAGATAATCTTTTGAGGTTAAGGATTTCCTGCCATTTAAGATGAGACGAGAAAAAAAATACTTATTGCTCCCTCTCTGTATACTATTCAAGCAATCCTCTCCTGCATGCAAATAAAGAAATATCAAATGTGAATTAAAATCTGAAACTTCAATATAACTCTTCATAGAATGCATGCATGAAGTAATAAAATATGTTATGTATCACTATCTTCAATTACCAAACCGATAAGGACTAACAGAGAAGTTATTGAAATAACGACCCATACACCAAAAAATGCTGCTTGAAATGGCTTAAGGAAAGAGCATTCTACAAGTTGACAAATTTGTAGAGGCAGTAAACAAATTTTATATCAGAATAGATTTATGAATGATTAGAGAATGAATTGTAAGACATTTTGAAAGTAAATCCAGTCAATCAGCGGACGCTGCACATAAACCGTAGTAGTATTTTTTAACTTAACAGATGTTAAATTTAAAGTAAATAAATTATGTAAACGTTTATCTAGTTTTAAAAAGAGCTTTGGATCTATTTCGATTGTCCTTGCATGTAAATTACTTTAGTGACTTTCAAATACACTTTCCTATTATAAAATCATTCCAGGAAGAAAAGATTACGATGAATCACTAAAACCAAACAGTTGAGACCTGCAACCAGCATCTCCCGCATCAATACGGGAAGAGCCTGCTTCAGCAGTCTCTCTTACAGTCTCTCCATTTTCGGAGGAGTACATGCTGCGGTGTAGGACCAAAACTCGTCTAGTCCATACTTACGCCGCACCAGACTAGTACCCCACAACATCTGCCACCAGAAAAAGGTTAGAAGCCTTTCAAAATTCTACACTTCTTTTCCTCACTGAATCACCATGGTATATCAGGAACACAGTGATACTTTGTATCACGAGTTTACCATCGTTCCACAATTACGTCAAGAACAAACTTTACTCAGCATCTGAACAATCCTGTGGCGTCTGCCACTAGCTATGCCGACATGCTATTCAGTTTTCGGCCACAGCTGGTTTTGTTTACTGGTGATTACCTGTTGCTTATGGGTTGATTAGCAAGAGGTTTTTAGCTCTCTCTTGTCCTTCAAAAGTCTTCGGGTAAAGAAGTCAATACCTGTGTATGCAGAGAACTAGGTACTACTTCAAAGCTGGCTACCCCGCTCCCTATAGGTTCCGGAAGTGCTCCATAAGTCCGTGCCTTCCAGAAAAGGTCCACGTATCTCGTAGTTTTTAATAGGGCCCAGTATACGTTTTCAAAAATTCTGTACAATTAACGCTTAAATCCAACCCTAAACAATACAATCCAAATGTGATCAGAGAAGAAAGTGGGTTTCCTGGAAGCGTGCCCAATTCCGGAAACTGCAGCGATTCAGATATAATATAATAATATCCAGGCTTTGTATTTCTTTCATTCTTTACTTAATTCAAAAATTGTCACAAATGTTACAATACAAGGATGAGCTCATCTAGTAGCCCCTTATAACGATAGCGAGAAACATGAAGCGGAACAATCTGTTATTCCAGTGTGTGTTATTAAATTTCAATAAATATAAAAATACATTTTTATTGTATCCACCAGTAAAGCAATAAGTTTGATAGTTTATATTTTAATTAGTTTTAATAAAGAATGCACCTCGTACTTTAGTTAGAATGGAAAATTTAAGTTATAATATAACATATTTTACATTGCTTTTTAATAAAATAATATCTTTTTCTGCATTCTTTATTTACATAATTATTTTTATGGTCAGCTTTAACATAGTTTTTTAAAGATCCTGATCAACGAACATTGAGTTTAATTACAGTTTAGAAAGAAACTCAACATACATTGATATCCATTACGATACAGAAGTTGAAGCACATCAGGTCGTTAAAGAAAGGATGTTATATTTTAACAGTATAGAGATAGAAAACAAATATTCTCATAAACAGAATCTTTGACAATACAAGTGTAACGAGAGCAAAAATAAAAAATGGAAGTAAGTCTTATTCGAAAGCGAGATTGTGTTGAATAAGACTAAGGGACTGGCCAACGTATACCAACTTCATTACTTAAGTGGAGAAAAGTTTTGCACATTCCAAACATAGAAAACAACTTACACCATGAACAGTTAGTATTCAATGGCATGAATATTTTGTTAGGTAGTTCAGCTGAAAAATCCTAGCATGCGTTATTTTCAGGTATATTAAGGAAGCGATATGCCGTTAACTATACTGAAGACATCAATGGATCCTTAAGAGGTTTATACGTAGAATAATATTGTTTCGACCAATGCTTCAAACTTGGTGCCTGATATCTACATTTACTATAGCGAGCTGAGTTCCACCTCATGTCAATTTTATGATAGATGGTACAGGCAACGATAATCGAATGAGCATACAAATACACAATAATTTGAGCTGAAATGCCAGAGTTCTTTCAACTTTAATGATAGCTGAAATACACTTTCCACATACATTACGCTGAGAGTATTCAATGAGAACAGCAGTAAGTTCACGGAGGATACCGAATATAAAGGTATAGTATTCGTGTTATTGCTTAGTACGCAGGGAACTGTGACAGATGAAAAATAAGTAATATTACATTCAAGACTTTCTTTGTTGTCTTGAATTTTGTTGTATGTATTTTTTTGATTAAGCAGTTAATTGTAAGTAGCGGTATTTGTATTGCTGTTATTACTAGCGAGATATATGCAAATATCGGTGAACTATTTTCGTTATTTTGTTAATTTGTAAGTTGTTTAGTTTAAAAAAAAAGTTATTGGGGTGTTTATTACTTGTGAGTACCATTAATATAACTCTATCATAGATGTGAAAATGGTCAACGATTTGTGGAAATGAAGCCAGCTCTAAGCTTTGCGTACCTTATATTTCAGCAATAATACGGAATTGCAAGAAGATTATACTAGCGGTATTTGTATTATTATTATTTATTTATGAAATATTGATAAGAATGAAACTGTAGGGATACAATTGTCTTTTTTATATTTAAATTGTTTAGTTTATAAGTTATATGAGTTGTTTATTATTTTGGAGAACTATTAATCTAAATTTATCATACATGAGAAAATGGTCAACGATTTTGTGGAAATGAAGCCAGCTCTAAGCTTTGCGTACCTTATACTTCAGCAATAATACGGAATTGCAAGAAGATTATACTAACTCAGAAGTGGTCCTGAAGGAGAAATTAGACAAATACATGAATGTTTACAAACATAAGAAACTATCATCAAATAAATGTTCCACTTACAATTACAGCTGTTTTCAGTAATAAGAAATCCGGGAGGAACGAATTATTTTATAACTATGCCATATAAGATTTTATAGTTTCATATTTTAATGACAAGTATGTCTATCTCCAACATGATATGGTGAACGTGAAGGGGATAAAGTCTTTTAATTGTTCTGAAAATATTCATAAAAATGTATTATAGAACCTCAGACGTCAGATGGTTAACATCGACTAAATTTCTTATATATTTGGTATAATGTATAGCTTTGTTTAAAAAAAGAGGATTACAAATATGTGTAGTAAAAATCACATCATTTAATGATTAAATGCATAAGATAGACTTTATAAGGTACCGTATACAAAAAGTGATGTTTCCAGAACAATTAAATCAAGTCCCAAAAACCCATTACCAAACTTAAATTAAAAGTACAATGTTTAATTACACTATTAACTATTTTTCTATCTGTTTTTCAGGTTTTTTATAACGATTTAAGAAATAGCATATAGCCACAAACCCCAAAGGAGAGATAAATGAGAAATAGAGCCTGTTTACCAATTTCAAGACTTGTCGATTATAACTTTATTTAGTTATTGTACAATTATGTTACGTTTGCCTGATAAAAGTGGGCTATTTAGTGTGTTTGTCCTGTTTATTTATTATTAACCAGTAGACCTCCCGCGGATCGAGCGCTAACATGGGCTCTTATGGAGTTATTCTGGACCAATGAGAGAGCAGCAATGGCGGCTAGGCCACGCCCCCTGCACCCCTCCCCACAACCACCATCGTCTCTGGATCAATGAGAGGGCAGCAATGGCGGCTGGGCCATGCCCCTGCCCCCACCCACCCCCCTCCTACACCCCCTGTCACCTCCTGGTCCCTCCCCTAGCCAATGGGAGATTGTCTCTTATGGGAGGTACATTTCGGTGTTTCCTAACCACAGACTTCTGTTTTTCCGACGACTTATCTCAACCTAGACTTCCTGTTTGTCACACACCTCTGACTTTCTGTACTGCTTAACCACCCGTCCACAGGTCCCGTGTCGAAGCCTATTGACACTCACCTTTTTGAGTACCTGAGAGTCTTAACACCCGCACCCGCGTATCTGATGGCTCCTACAGGAGTCCGACACTGTCCTACTGCCTCCCGCACTCCGAGCCTGGCGTAATGCCCATACCCGGATTTTGACCGCCTAACCTTTACCGGCCATGCACGACATATTCCGTCACCCATCTTTTCGAGTACAGGAATGCATGAAAAACCGCACCCACATTTCTAACGGCCCTTGCCCAAACATTTCGAATGCCTCCAATACTCTTAACCACATATATTGCCCACACTGTTATTTATAACACTCCACTCCAGGATCTAGCCACCCATCTATACCCCCGGTCTCTTACAGACCCACACCTGAACAGTCCCTCACAGGGTTCCAACTTATACCCAAATCGGTACTCTGATCGCCTATCTTTTATCGGATGAATGATGATCTTTTAACCGTGTACTCGTACCCTGCCGAGACCCTACACTTTTCGATTGCCTCCAGTACTCCTACCCGAGCGTATCGCTCTTACCCGAATTTTGACCAATTTACAGTCCAATGTACCACATAGGCCTGCAATCGCCCGTTTTCCCGGACCTACACCTGTATTTCTAATGGTCGCTACAGAAAACTCACACTATGCTATTACCTCTCATACCTCGGCTCTTAACCACGGATATTGCACATACTACGATTTCTAAATCCACGACCTTTACGTGTGTATACGCCTACAGCCTCCCACCTCTCTCGTGTACCCAAGCGTCTTCGGCCCTCATCCGCACCCTGCCGTGGCCCCACACTTTCCCACTCCTAGTCAGGCATAAAGCCAATACCCAGATTTTTTACCATTTTACCGACCAATGTACCACATAGGCCTGCAATAGCCCGTCTCCTGGACATGCTAAGACCTACTTTTCTAACGGATCCTGCAGAGGCTTCACACTTTCCTATTGTCTCCCATACCTCGGCTCTTAACTACGGATATTGCACATACTATGATTTTCTCACTCCCTGACCTTTACGTGTGTATACACCTACAGCCTCCCACCTCTCTCTCTCTCTCCTCTCTCTCTCTCTCCTCTCTCTCCTCTCTCTCTCTCTCTCTCTCTCTCTCTCTCTCTCTCTCTCTCTCTCTCTCTCTCGTGTACCCAAGCGTCTTCGGCCCTCATCCGCACCCTACCGAGGCCCCACACTTTCCACTCCTAGTCAGGCATAAAGCCTATACCCAGATTTTTACAATTTTAACCGACCAATGTACCACATAGGCCTGCAATAGTCCGTCTCCTGTACATGCTAAGACCTACTTTTCTAACGGATCCTGCAGAGGCTTCACACTTTCCTATTGTCTCTCCCATACCTCGCTCTTAACTACGGATATTGCACATACTATGATTTCTAACTCCCCGAGCTTTACGTGTGTATGCGCCTATATCTCGTGTACCCTAGCGTCTTCAGGCCCTCACCCTCACACTGACGGGACAACAACACTTTCCAAATGCCTCCCGTACTCCTACCCAGGGGAATCACCCATACCCAATTTAGACCACCTACACATTACCGACTAGTATCCACAAAGTCCCAACAGGCATCCATATAATATGTCGTACACCACGTCTCTTAGCCCTTACACATACTCCACGACTCCACACTCTAAAGTGTTTACTACGCGTAGCGTCACATTCGAAAATTGTCTTCCCACCATTAATACCCTGTACTGGTTCCCACACATATAGTTAACACCTTTACCGTATTAATCTCCATATACGAGTATTTACCGAGCACATCGCACAATCTTAGTTAGCCTTACCTTCGTAGGGTTCAAACTTGCATTTCGTTCAATTTCTAACATACCGAGGTCCCCATTAAAAAAAACCAGGCCTAACACGGGACTCTCATTTTACTGACAAATATTCATACATTACCTGAAAGTGTAATGCTAATATTTACCGAGTACTTTCCCAACAGGATATTCTCAGCCCGAGGTCCTAGTCTCAAGCTAACAGCTTATAACACGAGGCGTACCTTCTGAGCGACTACTATTTGCCGATCAATGCCCGTGCATATGTTTCAATACCTGGACACCTAATGTCTACGAAGTACTTCATATACTCTTATCCCACGCAACCCATCACGGGACCCTAATTTCTGTTACCTTTCACTTGGATGTCTATCACTTCATTCCGGGACCCAACTCTCAAGCAGACTTAACCGGTAATTAAAAGAACCGTATTTCATTATTAACAAAGCACCATACATTTATTTCAACTACTGCTTAGACATTTAGTTTCCATATTAATCAAGTATTTTGTTTTCACTTAACCCACGCCTCCCTTTACGGCACTCCCAACTTTTTATCCACGTTAAATCCACCATCACTTTCTAACGGCCAGGCTCTCATTTTCATAATATCAAGCGGGCGTAGCTTAATACGGAATACCATCCCATACAATTTAAGCTTTACCGTGTGTAATTATATATGTCGCTTATACTTGGACATCTAAAGACCCATCATACCTCACTCTGGTTTCCTAGCTGTTCCCTTACTTTAATTTATTTATAAAGAGACGCATACAGAGGTATTAGTCCAATCGTCTCGAGACCGCGTTATACTAATGTTTATATTATAATCTATACTAGCACTTTATGAAATCTCGACCACAGTGACTTACCCATTGCACCGGCTCATGACACTGCTCGTAACGGACAGTTTGCGGTTTGCGGTTACCTGCATCCTCGGACTCTGATAATTCATTTTCTACAACAATATTAAAACTAATAACTATTATAACATCTTCAGTACAGCACGGGATATCTGCCATCCTGAATACAGTCGGAATAATACATAGGTACTGCATTCGGTGTGTAATAAGTTTTAATTTTTCTCCCGAGTGTGATGTAAAGAGCTTTAACTTATTTATAGTCTATTTTCAAAAAAAACGTATACCGCTTCGTATACTTTGAATTTAGTTAATCATACAGGATGCGATGATTGAGGTTTGCGGTTACATGTAAAAACCCAGACGAGTAACGGTACAGCTGCAACCGCAATTTTAAGAGACCTCATTGGTCAAAATAAGCGCGTCTCTGATTGGTCTAAAATAGCCGCCAAGCACTCTGATTGGTCGGTGTTCTACACAGGCGGCAGAGATTTCCCTGTCTCGTCAGTCTGGAGGTGGACGTCAAAGAGGTAAGACCTATGTCGCTCTGTTCCTTGATATTGCACAACATTGTGTATACAGAGTCGATATCAAGACAAGAAATTTTATAAAAGTAAATTAGCTTATAGGAGTTTTATTACATTTTCAGTTTATTAAGTGCTTGTACTTTATTTAGCGATCACAGACATTAAACTCCTTTACACTGTGTGTGTTCTTAAAGTGTTTATACTATTGCTTCTTTAAATCTAATACAGTGTTATTGTGTTTTTATGAAAGTGAACAAGTTTAATTCGTTGTGTTACTGTGTTTGTATCGTAGTGACAAATCCAACATAGATTTCATTAATTTATTTGTGTGTCGTATTTATAATCAAGTTTTGTGTAATTTATTTCGGTTATTACATCATACCACAGTGCACTGTAAAAAAGTTTACTGCGCATGCGCACCTCCTACACTTACTTAAATGCGTGACGTGGTCTTCTTGTCATTCTTAGACGTGACGTTGAACAGTCAACACCCATTCCAAAAGCTTGTATCAAAGCTGCTTGCTGTATTATTTTAGAGCTAATTACATACAACATGGATCCCGTAAAAGTTTTGCATACCGGTGAAACCTACTGTAGAAGGTTTAGAACATATGGGTCAGAAACAGTTTTCAAGTTTTAAACCCAGTACCCAAAGGAGTGGTCCGAACTTGATTGGATTAAAAAGGGTTTTGGGAGTATTGTCGAAAAGGCGAAAGCCGGTACTACCGAATATGACTACCTAGGCTTCACTTTAGATTCTCTGAATTTTAGGACCAAAGATTCCGGATATATCGCTTATAGACCTGCAAATCAAGTTCACGGGGATATAATTTGGGATATATTTGGAAAACTTATCCAAAGTAATACGGATTCGATTAAGTCCATGGACACATTTAGAGTTAAGTGCACCCGCACCAATATTCCAGTAGGTAGTGGTGGCCTCAGAAGACCAGGTTTGTACAATAATTTCCAAGAAGAATGTAAAGCACGTAATGGTATCGTAGTCATTAAGAATAGTGATAATCTGTGTCTGCCCCGAGCTATAGTGGTAGCAAAAGCCTATGCCAAAAAAGATCCTCAATTCAAGGCTATACGTGAAGACAAGGGTAAGCGACAGACTTTTAGAGCCCGAAAACTGATGATTAAAGCCGGTGTCCAAATTTCAGAACAGGGAGCTGGGACCCCCGAACTTTCAAAATTTCAAGACCACCTCAAAAAGTACAATATTACAGTTTATAATTACGATAATAAGGGTCGAGATGTTTATTTTTCAGGTACTAACTCCGATGCTCAGTACAAAATAAACTTGTTGTATCACGAAGGCCATTATAATGTAATAAACTAGCCTAACTGCAGCTTTTGCGTGCCATTTTTTCTGCGAAGCATGCCATGTCCCTTACGACCACAAAGCTGAACACAGGTGTTCAAAATATCTGTCATGCGTGCCAGACAGTCTCTCCGCCTTGTAAAGAGGAGCATGGGGGAATTTTATGCCCTGACTGTAACATGACCATGAAAAATCAGAACTGTTTTGCGGCTCATAAGAGTGAACGTTGTAAGTCCGTAAAAAAATGCTTACAGTGCCAAAGACTTGTGTTTTTGAACAACCGTAAGTCAAAACATGTGTGCGGTGAAGTTTTTTGCAAAATTTGTAACGAATTCATGCCCCCAAACCATCAATGTTACATGCGGGTCGACACAAACAAACCAAAAACCAAAGACTTTCTTTTCATTTTCTTTGATTTAGAGACCCGTCAAGATGAAAATTTTAACGGAAGAATCTAGAGTTCATAAAGTTAACCTTTGTGTTTCTCAACAATTTTGTTGGAAATGTATTAATGGTAAATCTTGTGAAATGTGCAAAGACCGAACAAAGATCTTTGATAGTGATCCTGTGAATCAATTTATGAATTACGTAATGGAGGAGAGAAAAAAATTCAAAAACGTATGTGTAATGGCTCATAACGGTCAGGGTTTCGACTTTCAATTTCTGTTAAAGTACGTTCTCGAACAATCAAAATTCACTCCAGAGCTAATTATGCGTGGCACTAAAGTCATTCTTATGGAACTGGATAACGTTAGATTTATCGATTCGCTAAATTATTTCCCCATGGCCCTCTCTGCACTACCCAAAGCCTTTGATCTCCCCCCGGAGAAGAAGAAGGGTTACTTCCCTCATCTTTTCAACACTTTGGCAAACCAAAATTATGTGGGCCCCATACCACCCAAGGAGTACTACTGCCCTGAATCAATGTTTGAAAAGACTTACAAAGATTTTGAAAATTGGCACAACGACCAACTTAACCAAAATGTAGTTTTTGACTTTCAAAAAGAGTTGGTAGAGTACTGTATCTCCGATGTGGAGATACTGGCGCAAGCGTGTATTAAGTTTAGAAACATGTTTCTGAAAGAATGTAATGTAGATCCATTCATGGAAGCCGTCACCATTGCCAGTGCCTGTAATTTGGTTTTTAGACGGAATTTTCTCAAAGCCAACACTATTGGTCTAGTCCCCAAAGAACGGATACCGTATGGTTGATAACCAATCGCCTATTGCTTTACAATGGCTGAGCTGGGAGGAAGAACAGCGTAGTGTCCGCATTCAGCATGCGGGGAGGGACAGAGAAGTTAAAATCGAGGGATTAAAAATAGACGGTTTTGACGGAGAACGAATCTATGAATTTCAGGGCTGTTATTTCCATGGGTGCCCGAAATGTTTTCCATTTAATAGAGAAGAACCACTCAAAGAGGACCCTTCCGACTCCCTGCACTTAAGGTTCGAGAGAACCAAAGCTAAAATGGCTCGTCTCCGAGCATCTGACTATGAAGTAATTGAAATGTGGGAGTGTAAATTCAATCATTTAAAGAAAGAACAAAAATTGGATTATCTAAATTTTCTCCCCATTCTAAACACACTCCCACTCAATCCCAGAGATGCCTTCTTCGGGGGCAGAACAGGCAATGCAAAATCTTATCACAAGTGCGAGGACGGGGAAACAATTCAGTATGTAGACGTTTGCTCCTTGTACCCGTTTGTCAATAAGTTTTTCTCCTTATGTTTTATCCCATCCAAAAATATATGTAGGGGACAAGGAGTGTAGAGAAAGAGGCATGGAGGCCGAAGGTCTCATGAAATGTAAAGTATTGCCTCCACTAAATTTTGTACCATCCCGTCCTTCCAGCACGCAATGAACAATAAATTAATGTTTGTTTTATGCCGTACATGTGGTCTAGAAATGCTAAACACAGACTGTAACCATAACATCGAAGAAAGAACATTGACAGGGACATGGACAATGCAGGAAATGAGAAAGGCCGTAGAGAAGGGGTATACCATTTTAGAAATGTACGAACTTTGGGATTATAAAATTATTACTTACGAAGACGGTGGTCTTTTTACGGATTTTATTAACAAATTTCTCAAGATTAAACAGGAGGCATCGGGCTACCCCTCTTGGTGCCTCACTGAAGAAGACAAGGCTAAGTACGTTCAAAATTATTATGAACACGAAGGTGTCAGACTTGACCCTTTCAAAATTGAAAAGAACGGAGGTCTTCGCTCCCTTGCTAAATTGATGTTAAATTCTTTCTGGGGTAAATTTGGTCAAAGGGAAAATCAGACAAAAACATCAATCATAAGAGACCCCTTTGAATACTTTCAGTTGCTGTCCAACCCTGAAATAGATGTAAATACTACTCAAATTATTAACGATACTGTACTAATTGTGAACTGGCAGCATATTGAAGAAGCCGCAGAAGCCCTAAGGACAGTGAATGTTGTGGTTGCAGCATTTACAAACGTCCACATGCTCGATTAAAAACTGTATGAAACACTTAGAAAAGTTAGGGAGGCAAGTTCTTTACTATGATACAGACAGTGTCCTTTACGTACACAGGGAGAGTATGCACAAGGTCCCCACAGGGGACTACTTGGGCGAAATGACCGACGAGTTGGCTGACTATGGTCCAGGGTCATACATAGTAGAATTTGTTTCCGGAGGCCCCAAGACTTACGCCTATCTTGTCTGGTCAACAAATAAAAACGCACTAGTTGAAGTTTGTAAAATAAAAGGCCTTACTCTAAATTTAAAAACTAGCGAAAAATTAAATTTCGAAACATTGAAAGCATTAGTTCTGAGTAATTCATTTGACTCAGTGGACATAGAAGAGAACAGAATAAGACGAACCAAGGACAAAGACATTGTTACAGTCAAAGAAACAAAGTCTTTTAAAATTACAGGGCCCAAAAGGAGACTTGAAGGACCCTACGATACTGTACCGTTTGGATTTAAGAAACAAAAATTAACACTCTAACATGTTTAAAAAACTACATTTTCACCAATCACAACGTTAAAATTTCATTACAAATCCTGAGACATACATAGAGAGAGATTAAATGTAATTATAACCCACCACATCCGTTGGTTGTGACCGAACGTTCGTTAAACCGCTTCCTTCAGATGTGTACTAGTATTGAATTATGTTATGAGAGCTGACAACGAGTAAAAATTTTAAATTATTTTATTATACAGGTATTTCAATTACGTACAAAAGAACTTTTTAAATACTAGATAATTGTACTGTATTATTGCAGCCATTACATATAATTTTGCACTCCAGACCCTTCTTTGGGTCAAAATACTTTCTTGAGAAAGTGCAAAATACAAATGTTTTGAGTGTATATCTCCCCCCGTCATCTTTACCTTCAAATGTCACATAAGTGTGAATGTTTGATCACCCTCGCGTCAAGGGAGCTTCTGCTTCTAAGGCCGGCGTAAAACCTGTAAGTCCTGGAGCAGTTCGACCTCTTTCACGGCCGGCTTAAAACCCGTAAGCCCGGGAGAGGTTGACCCTTGGACAGTGTGGAGGGTGAGACTGATTTGAAGGAGTGAATGTGGGAACTCAGTAGGATGCGTGGACTTGGGCATGGAGATGAACAAGTCTATGCTCCGAACGGCTCAGCATGAACGAGGTCTCTAAGGCAGGCCTAAACTCTGTAAGTCCTGGGACCGTGATCGTGTAATATAGTGACCACATTGAATGTGTACTGATGACGGAGCCGATAAACGCTGATTTCCCTCTTCTTAAGCCATCTGATACAGCAAACTGTTAGATACGTCATTACATAGTTATTTGCTCGAATGTTAGCATTTTATATTTGTTTATTGTTTTTAATAACATAAATACCTTCCAGTGTATGGATAAAGTCAATTATCACAAACATTAAACCATACCGATTTTTCTACGTCACTTAAATATGCTCTTATGTGTGATCTCAGGTCCACTTCAATACATACAACGCTGACATATCCATCAAACACTATTCACTCTGTAATTTCACCGCAAAATCAGAATGTCTAGGAGCTTTAAATAATTATGCCCCTCAACACTCACATGCACTACACAGGCTTACAGGTGGATACCAACAGTTTTATTTATAAATTTGTAGATGACTCGTCTCATGTTCATTCGCAAATGAGCACTCAGAGCGTTAACATGGCAACCTTCCTTAAGCTTGAATCTAGAAATGTGGTTAACAGAAGTGAGAGGTTTCGTACCACACGTGAAGAACTAACGTTTATACTGACCTCTCCCATTGACTCAATAGATTGGCCCCTAAGCATTTTTCAGAGTACATTGTCGATCATATAAAGGATGGAGCCTCACCTACTGATCACTTTGGAATTACAATTAAACATCAAAGTATAGCCAAAGAAGGGATTATACCTTTCATGGCAGCATCTAAATTAACCTCTTACGTGTTTGATGATGCGCTTGAGAAGACATTCGTTAATGTGGAAACATTGATAGGGCCTTTAATTGTGACAGCAACTATAGTAAAAGTACCTGAGCAGTTTCTTCAGTAATAGGCATTTAGTATATCTCCTTGTATTATTAGTAAAGAGACAGAGAGAGGTTAGGCGTTGAGTTTGAGGATCACTTTGTGTTTGCTTTGAATAGGTACACGGAGGAGGAATAAAAATAAGTACAAAGACCCATTTTACGTTTTTTTAGTGGAGTGAATTGAAAGACTTCTCCGAGTATAGTGAACTGTTGAACTTGCAATGGATAAAATAAAAAAAAAAATAAATAAAAAATAAAGTATAAAATCTATCTCACCGAGAGGTGAGGTACAAAAAAAAATATGTTGGGAGGTAGCAGATTTGTCCATGGAATGGCTACCACCGTAAAGAGCGATGGTTGGGGCTCTTTACACACGTGGATTAGGCCTACTGGGGAAGGAGCCACGTAAAAAATCTCCTAACGCGCCATGGTCCTACGCCCTGGTCACGCGGCAAGCACGTGTGTACCTAGCGTGGTGGGGAAATGTGACCACTCGTCACAACACGGTTGTTAAAACATATAGACCTCACCGAAACATACGAGTATTTCTAGGACGTCAGATTAACATATATAGTGACACCATTTAATCTACATACCAATAGCATGACTTGACTGGTTCATCTGAAACCCTCATCTGCACCCTGCGCCTAACACTGTTGCCAGTTTTACTTGTAGTGAAAATTATTGGTCTCTCTCAGCATATGTTGCAATAAACAAACGTTATCAATTGTTACCGTAAAACAAATAAATGTACATTTTATTTCACTCATCTATTTTACATTTCATATACATTAAGCAGAGCCAGTATATGACCATATCCAGGTCATAACGGGATCAGCTGGTGATCAGCATCGATATGGTAACACCGTCTCAAATGTCATTGAACTATTTTAGTGCAGACTGTTTTAATTGTTTTAAACAAATGGGTAAATAAAACAAAAATTTCAGAAAATCTTTTGTCAGTAATAGGTCCATTACCCGCAGGTTAGTGAGGCGGTAGAAGGCATCCAGCGAGACGGTGCAGTTGTTCATGTGCAGCTCCTCGAGTGTACTCTCCACAGGTTTGAACGTGTTCATAGACAGTCGGATTTGCTGTAATGTTAAATATGTATTTTTAACTTAAAATCTATGAAAACAACTTTATAAAAAGGAAATTTTACTCTGGGTGATTTAGGTTAAGTTGGAGTATCCTAGTAGTCCTATTCCTGGTAGCCCTAACATTCCTACTCTCCCTTATATCCTAGGTAGTCCTTAATCAACCTAAAACCCTACGCTCCAACTTAACCTAAAATCACCCAGAGTAAAATTTCCTTTTTATAAAGTTGTTTTCATAGATTTTAAGTTAAAAATACATATTTAACATTACAGCAAATCCGACTGTCTATGAACACGTTCAAACCTGTGGAGAGTACACTCGAGGAGCTGCACATGAACAACTGCAACCGTCTCGCTGGATGCCTTCTACCGCCTCACTAACCTGCGGGTAATGGACCTATTACTGACAAAAGATTTTCTGAAATTTTTGTTTTATTTACCCATTTGTTTAAACAATTAAAACAGTCTGCACTAAAATAGTTCAATGACATTTGAGACGGTGTTACCATATCGATGCTGATCACCAGCTGATCCCGTTATGACCTGGATATGGTCATATACTGGCTCTGCTTAATGTATATGAATGTAAAATAGATGAGTGAAATAAAATGTACATTTATTTGTTTACGGTAACAATTGATAACGTTTGTTTTATTGCAACATATGCTGAGAGAGACCAATAATTTTCACTACAAGTAAAACTGGCAACAGTGTTAGGCGCAGGGTGCAGATGAGGGTTCAGATGAACCAGTCAAGTCATGCTATTGGTATGTAGATTAAATGGTGTTTGTCACTATATATGTTAATCTGACGTCCTAGAAATACTCGTATGTTTCGGTGAGGTCTATATGTTTTAACAACCGTGTTGTGACCGAGTGGTCACATTTCCCCACCACGCTAGGTACACACGTGCTTGCCGCGTGACCAGGGCGTAGGACCATGGCGCGTTAGGAGATTTTTTACGTGGCTCCTTCCCCAGTAGGCCTATCCACGTGTGTAAAGAGCCCCAACCATCGCTCTTTACGGTGGTAGCCATTCCATGACAAATCTGCTACCTCCCAACATATTTTTTTTTTGTACCTCACCTCTCGGTGAGATAGATTTTATACTTTATTTTTTATTTATTTTTTTTTTTATTTTATCCATTGCAAGTTCAACAGTTCACTATACTCGGAGAAGTCTTTCAATTCACTCCACTAAAAAACGTAAAAATGGGTCTTTGTACTTATTTTTATTCCTCCTCCGTGTACCTATTCAAAGCAAACACAAAGTGATCCTCAACTCAACGCCTAACCTCTCTCTGTCTCTTTACTAATAATACAAGGAGATATACTAAATGCCTATTACTGAAGAAACTGCTCAGGTACTTTTACTATAGTTGCTGTCACAATTAAAGGCCCTATCAATGTTTCCACATTAACGAATGTCTTCTCAAGCGCATCATCAAACACGTAAGAGGTTAATTTAGATGCTGCCATGAAAGGTATAATCCCTTCTTTGGCTATACTTTGATGTTTAATTGTAATTCCAAAGTGATCAGTAGGTGAGGCTCCATCCTTTATATGATCGACAATGTACTCTGAAAATGCTAGGGGCCAATCTATTGAGTCAATGGGAGAGGTCAGTATAAACGTTAGTTCTTCACGTGTGGTACGAAACCTCTCACTTCTGTTAACCACATTTCTAGATTCAAGCTTAAGGAAGGTTGCCATGTTAACGCTCTGAGTGCTCATTTGCGAATGAACATGAGACGAGTCATCTACAAATTTATAAATAAAACTGTTGGTATCCACCTGTAAGCCTGTGTAGTGCATGTGAGTGTTTGAGGGGCATAATTATTTAAAGCTCCTAGACATTCTGATTTTGCGGTGAAATTACAGAGTGAATAGTGTTTGATGGATATGTCAGCGTGTATGTATTGAAGTGGACCTGAGATCACACATAAGAGCATATTTAAGTGACGTAGAAAAATCGGTATGGTTTAATGTTTGTGATAATTGACTTTATCCATACACTGGAAGGTATTTATGTTATTAAAAACAATAAACAAATATAAAATGCTAACATTCGAGCAAATAACTATGTAATGACGTATCTAACAGTTTGCTGTATCAGATGGCTTAAGAAGAGGGAAATCAGCGTTTATCGGCTCCGTCATCAGTACACATTCAATGTGGTCACTATATTACACGATCACGGTCCCAGGACTTACAGAGTTTAGGCCTGCCTTAGAGACCTCGTTCATGCTGAGCCGTTCGGAGCATAGACTTGTTCATCTCCATGCCCCAAGTCCACGCATCCTACTGAGTTCCCACATTCACTCCTTCAAATCAGTCTCACCTTCCACACTGTCCAAGGGTCCAACCTCTCCCGGGCTTACGGGTTTTAAGCCGGCCGTGAAAGAGGTCGAACTGCTCCAGGACTTACAGGTTTTACGCCGGCCTTAGAAGCAGAAGCTCCCTTGACGCGAGGGTGATCAAACATTCACACTTATGTGACATTTGAAGGTAAAGATGACGGGGGGAGATATACACTCAAAACATTTGTATTTTGCACTTTCTCAAGAAAGTATTTTGACCCAAAGAAGGGTCTGGAGTGCAAAATTATATGTAATGGCTGCAATAATACAGTACAATTATCTAGTATTTAAAAAAGTTCTTTTGTACGTAATTGAAATACCTGTATAATAAAATAATTTAAAATTTTTACTCGTTGTCAGCTCTCATAACATAATTCAATACTAGTACACATCTGAAGGAAGCGGTTTAACGAACGTTCGGTCACAACCAACGGATGTGGTGGGTTATAATTACATTTAATCTCTCTCTATGTATGTCTCAGGATTTGTAATGAAATTTTAACGTTGTGATTGGTGAAAATGTAGTTTTTTAAACATGTTAGAGTGTTAATTTTTTGTTTCTTAAATCCAAACGGTACAGTATCGTAGGGTCCTTCAAGTCTCCTTTTGGGCCCTGTAATTTTAAAAGACTTTGTTTCTTTGACTGTAACAATGTCTTTGTCCTTGGTTCGTCTTATTCTGTTCTCTTCTATGTCCACTGAGTCAAATGAATTACTCAGAACTAATGCTTTCAATGTTTCGAAATTTAATTTTTCGCTAGTTTTTAAATTTAGAGTAAGGCCTTTTATTTTACAAACTTCAACTAGTGCGTTTTTATTTGTTGACCAGACAAGATAGGCGTAAGTCTTGGGGGCCTCCGGAAACAAATTCTACTATGTATGACCCTGGACCATAGTCAGCCAACTCGTCGGTCATTTCGCCCAAGTAGTCCCCTGTGGGGACCTTGTGCATACTCTCCCTGTGTACGTAAAGGACACTGTCCTGTATCATAGTAAAGAACTTGCCTCCCTAACTTTTCTAAGTGTTCATACAGTTTTAATCGAGCATGTGACGTTGTAAATGCTGCAACCACAACATTCACTGTCCTTAGGGCTTCTGCGGCTTCTTCAATATGCTGCCAGTTCACAATTAGTACAGTATCGTTAATAATTTGAGTAGTATTTACATCTATTTCAGGGTTGGACAGCAACTGAAAGTATTCAAAGGGGTCTCTTATGATTGATGTTTTTGTCTGATTTTCCCTTTGACCAAATTTACCCCAGAAAGAATTTAACATCAATTTAGCAAGGGAGCGAAGACCTCCGTTCTTTTCAATTTTGAAAGGGTCAAGTCTGACACCTTCGTGTTCATAATAATTTTGAACGTACTTAGCCTTGTCTTCTTCAGTGAGGCACCAAGAGGGGTAGCCCGATGCCTCCTGTTTAATCTTGAGAAATTTGTTAATAAAATCCGTAAAAAGACCACCGTCTTCGTAAGTAATAATTTTATAATCCCAAAGTTCGTACATTTCTAAAATGGTATACCCCTTCTCTACGGCCTTTCTCATTTCCTGCATTGTCCATGTCCCTGTCAATGTTCTTTCTTCGATGTTTATGGTTACAGTCTGTGTTTAGCATTTTCTAGACCACATGTACGGCATAAAACAAACATTAATTTATTGTTCATTGCGTGCTGGAAGGACGGGATGGTACAAATTTAGTGGAGGCAATACTTTACATTTCATGAGACCTTCGGCCTCCATGCCTCTTTCTCTACACTCCTTGTCCCCTACATATATTTTTGGATGGGATAAAACATAAGGAGAAAACTTATTGACAAACGGGTACAAGGAGCAAACGTCTACATACTGAATTGTTTCCCCGTCCTCGCAACTTGTGATAAGATTTTGCATTGCCTGTTACTGCCCCCGAAGAAGGCATCTCTGGGATTTGAGTGGGAGTGTGTTTAGAATGGGGAGAAAATTTAAGATAATCCAATTTTTGTTCTTTCTTTAAATGATTGAATTTTACACTCCCACATTTCAATTACTTCATAGTCAGATGCTCGGAGACGAGCCATTTTAAGCTTTGGTTCTCTCGAACCTTAAGTGCAGGGAGTCGGAAGGGTCCTCTTTATGAGTGGTTCTTCTCTATTAAATGGAAAACATTTTCGGGCACCCATGGAAAATAACAGCCCTGAAATTCATAGATTCGTTTCTCCGTGTCAAAACCGTCTATTTTTAATCCCTCGATTTTAACTTCTCTTGTCCCTCCCCGCATGCTGAATGCGGACACTACGCTGTTCTTCCTCCCAGCTCAGCCATTGTAAAGCAATAGGCGATTGGTTATCAACCATACGGTATCCGTTCTTTGGACTAGACCGAATAGTGTTGGCTTTTGAGAAAAATTCCGTCTAAAAACCAAATTACAGGCACTGGCAATGGTGGACGGCTTCCATGAATGGATCTACATTACATTTCCTTTCAGAAACATGTTTCTAAACTTAATACACGCTTGCGCCAGTATCTCCACATCGGAGATACAGTACTCTACCAACTCTTTTTGAAAGTCAAAAACTACATTTTGGTTAAGTTGGTCGTTGTGCCAATTTTCAAAATCTTTGTAAGTCTTTTCAAACATTGATTCAGGGCAGTAGTACTCCTTGGGTGGTATGGGCCCACATAATTTTGGTTTGCCAAAGTGTTGAAAAGATGAGGGAAGTAACCCTTCTTCTTCTCCGGGGGGAGATCAAAGGCTTTGGGTAGTGCAGAGAGGGCCATGGGGAAATAATTTAGCGAATCGATAAATCTAACGTTATCCAGTTCCATAAGAATGACTTTAGTGCCACGCATAATTAGCTCTGGAGTGAATTTTGATTGTTCGAGAACGTACTTTAACAGAAATTGAAAGTCGAAACCCTGACCGTTATGAGCCATTACACATACGTTTTTGAATTTTTTTCTCTCCTCCATTACGTAATTCATAAATTGATTCACAGGATCACTATCAAAGATCTTTGTTCGGTCTTTGCACATTTCACAAGATTTACCATTTAATACATTTCCAACAAAATTGTTTGAGAAAACACAAAGGTTAACTTTATGAACTCTAGATTCTTCCGTTAAAATTTCATCTTGACGGGTTCTCTAAATCAAAGAAAATGAAAAGAAAGTCTTTGGTTTTTGGTTTGTTTGTGTCGACCCCGCATGTAACTATTGATGGTTTGGGGGCATGAATTCGTTTACAAATTTTGCAAAAAACTTCACCGCACACATGTGTTTTGACTTACGGTTGTTCAAAAACACAAGTCTTTGGCCACTGTAAGCATTTTTTTACGGACTTACAACGTTTCACTCTTATGAGCCGCAAAACAGTTCTGATTTTTTCATGGTCATGTTACAGTCAGGGCATTAAAATTCCCCCATGCTCCTCTTTACAAGGCGGAGAGACTGTCTGGCACGCATGACAGATATTTTGAACACCTGTGTTTCAGCTTTGTGGGTCGTAAGGGACATGGCATGCTTCGCAGAAAAAATGGCACGCAAAAGCTGCCAGTTAGGCTAGTTATTACATTATAATGGCCTTCGTGATACACAACAAGTTTATTTTGTACTGAGCATCGGAGTTAGTACCTGAAAAATAAAACATCTCGACCCTTATTATCGTAATTATAAACTGTAAATATTGTAACTTTTTTGAGGTGGTCCTTGAAATTTTGAAAGTTCGGGGGTCCCAGCTCCCTGTTCTGAAATTTGGACACCGGCTTTAATCATCAGTTTTCGGGCCTCTAAAAGTCTGTCGCTTACCCTTGTCTTCACGTATAGCCTTGAATTGAGGATCTTTTTTTGGCATAGGCTTTTGCTACCACTATAGCTCGGGGCAGACACAGATTATCACTATTCTTAATGGACTACGATACCATTACGTGCTTTACATTCTTCTTGGAAATTATTGTACAAACCTGGTCTTCTGAGGCCACCACTACCTACTGGAATATTGGTGCGGGTGCACTTAACTCTAAATGTGTCCATGGACTTAATCGAATCCGTATTACTTTGGATAAGTTTTCCAAAATATATCCCCAAATTATATTCCCCGTGAACTTGATTTGCAGGTCTATAAGCGATATATCCGGAATCTTTTGGTCCTAAAAATTCAGAGGAATCTAAAGTGAAGCCTAGGTAGTCATATTCGGTAGTACCGGCTTTCGCCTTTTCGACAATACTCCCAAAACCCTTTTTAATCCAATCAAGTTCGGACACTCCTTTGGGTACTGGGTTTAAACTTGAAAACTGTTTCTGACCCATATGTTCTAAACCTTCTACAGTAGGTTTCACCGGTATGCAAAACTTTTACGGGATCCATGTTGTATGTAATTAGCTCTAAAATAATACAGCAAGCAGCTTTGATACAAGCTTTTGGAATGGGTGTTGACTGTTCAAACGTCACGTCTAAGAATGACAAGAAGACCACGTCACGCATTTAAGTAAGTGTAGGAGGTGCGCAGAATGCGCAGTAAACTTTTTTTACAGTGCACTGTGGTATGATGTAATAACCGAAATAAATTACACAAAACTTGATTATAAATTACGACACACAAATAAATTAATGAAATCTATGTTGGATTTGTCACTACGATACAAACACAGTAAACACAACGAATTAACTTGTTCACTTTCATAAAAACACAATAACACTGTATTAGATTTTAAAGAAGCCAATAGTATAAAACACTTTAAGAACACACACAGTGTAAAGGAGTTTAATGTCTGTGATCGCTAAATAAAGTACAAGCACTTAATAAACTGAAAATGTAATAAAACTCCTATAAGCCTAATTTACTTTTATTAAAAATTTCTTGTCTTGATATCGACTCTGTATACACAATGTTGTGCAATATCAAAGGAACAGAGCGACATAGGTCTTACCTCTTTGACGTCCACCTCCAGACTGACGAGACAGGGAAATCTCTGCCGCCTGTGTTAGAACACCGACCAATCAGAGTGCTTGGCGGCTATTTTAGACCAATCAGAGACGCGCTTATTTTGACCAATGAGGTCTCTTAAAATTAGCGGTTGCAGCTGTACCGTTACTCGTCTGGGTTTTTTACATGTAACCGCAAACCTCAATCATCGCATCCTGTATGATTAACTAAATTCAAAGTATACGAAGCGGTTATACGTTTTTTTTTGAAAATAGACTATAAATAAGTTAAAGCTCTTTACATCACACTCGGGAGAAAAATTAAAAACTTATTACACACCGAATGCAGTACCTATGTATTATTCCGACTGTATTCAGGATGGCAGATATCCCGTGCTGTACTGAAGATGTTATAATAAGTTATTAGTTTTAATATTGTTGTAGAAAATGAATTATCAGGAGTCCGAGGATGCAGGTATAACCGCAAACCGCAACTGTCCGTTACGAGCAGTGTCATGAGCCGGTTGCAATGGGTAAGTCACTGTGGTCGAGATTTCATAAAGTGCTAGTATAGATTATAATATAAACATTAGTAATAACGCGGTTCTCGAGACGATTGGACTAATACCTCTGTATGCGTCTCTTTATAAAATAAATTAAAGTAAGGGAAACAGCTAGGAAACCAGAGTGAGGTATGATGGGTCTTTAGATGTCCAAGTATAAGCGACATATATAATTACACACGGTAAAGCTTAAATTGTATGGGATGGTATTCCGTATTAAGCTACGCCCGCTTGATATTATGAAAATGAGAGCCTGGCCGTTAGAAAGTGATGGTGGATTTAACGTGGATAAAAAGTTGGAGAGTGCCGTAAAAGGGAGGGCGTGGGGTTAAGTGAAAACAAAATACTTGATTAATATGGAAACTAAATGTCTAAGCAGTAGTTGAAATAAATGTATGGTGCTTTTGTTAATAATGAAATACGGTTCTTTTAATTACCGGTTAAGTCTGCTTTGAGAGTTGGGTCCCGGAATGAAGTGATAGACATCCAAGTGAAAGGTAACAGAAATTAGGGTTCCCGTGATGGGTTGCGTGGGAATAAGAGTATATGAAGTACTTCGTAGACATTAGGGTGTCCAGGTATTGAAACATATGCCACGGGCATTGATCGGCAAATAGTAGTCGCTCAGAAGGTACGCCTCGTGTTTATAAGCTGTTAGCTTGAGACTAGGGACCTCGGGCTGAGAATATCCTGTTGGGAAAGTACTCGGTAAATATTAGCATTACACTTTTCAGGTAATGTGATGAATATTTGTCAGTAAAATGAGAGTCCCGTGTTAGGCCTGGTTTTTTTTTAATGGGGACCTCCGGTATGTTAGAAAATTGAACGAAATGCAAGTTTGAACCCTACGAAGGTAAGGCTAACTAAGATTGTGCGATGTGCTCGGTAAATACTCGTATATGGAGATTAATACGGTAAAGGTGTTAACTATATGTGTGGGAACCAGTACAGGGTATTAATGGTGGGAAGACCAATTTTCGAATGTGACGCTACGCGTAGTAAACACTTTAGAGTGTGGAGTCGTGGAGTATGTGTAAGGGCTAAGAGACGTGGTGTACGACATATTATATGGATGCCTGTTGGACTTTGTGGATACTAGTCGGTAATGTGTAGGTGGTCTAAAATTGGGTATGGGTGATTTCCCCTGGGTAGGTAGTAGTACGGGAGGCATTTGGAAAAGTGTTCGTTGTCCCGTCAGTGTGAGGGTGAGGGCCTGAAGACGCTAGGGTACACGAGATATAGGCGCATACACACGTAAAGCTCGGGGAGTTAGAAATCATAGTATGTGCAATATCCGTAGTTAAGAGCGAGGTATGGGAGACAATAGGAAAGTGTGAAGCCTCTGCAGGATCCGTTAGAAAAGTAGGTCTTAGCATGTACAGGAGACGGACTATTGCAGGCCTATGTGGTACATTGGTCGGTAAAATTGTAAAAATCTGGGTATAGGCTTTATGCCTGACTAGGAGTGGAAAGTGTGGGGCCTCGGTAGGGTGCGGATGAGGGCCGAAGACGCTTGGGTACACGAGAGAGAGAGAGAGAGAGAGAGAGAGTAGAGAGAGAGAAGATGAGAGAGACGAGAGAGAGAGAGAGAGAGAGAGAGAGAGAGAGAGGTGGGAGGCTGCTAGGTGTATACACACGTAAAGGTCAATGGAGTGAGAAATCATAGTATGTGCAATATCCGTAGTTAAGAGCCGAGGTATGGGAGACAATAGGAAAGTGTGAAGCCTCTGCAGGATCCGTTAGAAAAGTAGGTCTTAAGCATGTCCAGGAGACGGGCTATTGCAGGCCTATGTGGTACATTGGTCGGTAAAATGGTAAAAAATCTGGGTATTGGCTTTATGCCTGAACTAGGAGTGGAAAGTGTGGGGCCACGGCAGGGGTGCGGATGAGGGCCGAAGACGCTTGGGTACACGAGAGAGGTGGGAGGCTGTAGGCGTATACACACGTAAAGGTCGTGGATTTAGAAATCGTAGTATGTGCAATATCCGTGGTTAAGAGCCGAGGTATGAGAGGTAATAGCATAGTGTGAGTTTTCTGTAGCGACCATTAGAAATACAGGTGTAGGTCCGGGAAACGGGCGATTGCAGGCCTATGTGGTACATTGGACTGTAAATTGGTCAAAATTCGGGTTAAAGAGAGCGATACGCTCGGGTAGGAGTACTGGAGGCAATCGAAAAGTGTAGGGTCTCGGCAGGGTACGAGTACACGGTTAAAAGATCATCATTCATCCGATAAAAGATAGGCGATCATGAGTACCGATTTGGGTATAAGTTGGAACCCTGTGAGGGACTGTTCAGGTGTGGGTCTGTTAAGAGACCGGGGGGTTACTAGATGGGTGGCTAGATCCTGGAGTGGAGTGTTATAAATAACAGTGTGGGCAATATATGTGGTTAAGAGTATTGGAGGCATTCGAAATGTTTGGGCAAGGGCCGTTAGAAATGTGGGTGCGGTTTTTCATGCATTCCTGTAACTCGAAAAGATGGGTGACGGAATATGTCGTGCATGGCCGGTAAAGGTTAGTCGGTCAAAATCCGGGTATGGGTCATTACGCCAGGCTCGGAGTGCGGGAGGCAGTAGTAGGACAGTGTCGGACCTCCTGTAGGAGCCATCAGATACGCGGGTGCGGGTGTTAAGACTCATCAGGTACTCAAAAAGGTGAGTGTCAATAGGCTTCGACACGGGACCTGTGGACGGGTGGTTAAGCAGTACAGAAAGTCAGAGGTGTGTGACAAACAGGAAGTCTAGGTTGAGATAAGTCGTCGGAAAACAGGGAAGTCTGTGGTTAGGAAACACCGAAATGTACCTCCCATAAGAGACAATCTCCCATTGGCTAGGGGAGGGACCAGGAGGTGACAGGGGGTGTAGGAGGGGGTGGGTGGGGGCAGGGGCATGGCCCAGCCGCCATTGCTGCCCTCTCATTGATCCAGAGACGATGGTGGTTGTGGGGAGGGGTGCAGGGGGCGTGGCCTAGCCGCCATTGCTGCTCTCTCATTGGTCCAGAATAACTCCATAAGAGCCCATGTTAGCGCTCGATCCGCGGGAGGTCTACTTTAACCCTAACATGCATTTTCACATTATTTATAAATTGTTAGGTGTAAACTACACTACATCCCGCTAAAATAAAAAAAACTCATAGAATGAAATAAGACAAATTTAATAAAAAAATCTTGGTTAGGTTCTAATGAAAGTTTGAGTAATTTGCAAATGTAGAAAATATTTATTGCTCTTCTAAAATCTGACGTAGTCTTCTTTACCTCCAAAGTACAGATGTCAACCATGTACAAATGCAATGAAAATAGCTTAATAACAAGTGTCAGTGAAATTTAGTTTTAAACAATTATTTGAATAAATGAACAGTCTATAATAAAACCCTCAGATACTTATATACACAAACCTGCATCTACTAGGTTAAGTACTTGTAAAAGAAATATATATGATAATGTACGTTCAGTTTGAGCTAAAAAATTACGCAAAGGTGTCATCAGAACTTTAATTTTACAGTTTTGACGAACATTCGCACTGAAAAAATCCTACAACAAAAATTCATAATGAAAAAAACATTCATTGTACGAGCCACAGAAACCTCCATATCATTCTACAAATATGAAGTATGAATAAAAAGAACAACAAAAACGTAATATTTAAGTACAAAAGTTGGTATTCGCAATAAAGGGAGACTAATGTTGGGAATGAAACTAAGAGACAAGACAGAACAACTCAATTAGCAGGCTACCACAGGACACGGTCTGGGTAGTTAATAATGTACGGCAGAAACAACATTCTGCTATCCCCTGATGGTTAGTACTAGCGAAAACTGATGAGGTCTTTCCTTCAAAAAGGGATCTTAGTTTTTTAGTACCCAATACTACTAGCGGGTTGTGCAAGTTGTGAATTTTTTTGCCATGATCTCTGTTCTGTAGAACACAAAAAAGTAACAGGAAAGTTGATTCAACAATTTTAAATATTAAAGTGTTATAAATTTTATAATTTATATTCCTATACAGTGGATGCCACAAAGATTCGAATTTATTTTTGTAGGTTTAATAAGTTGAGTCTATCCAAAAATTAATAAACTGACTTAAGTGTTTAACCCTGCCTAACCAACTCTCTTACGTACCGTACAGAGCTAGCCGTACTATTGCAGTCAATTGTTGTCCTTGGCTAATTTAAAGTGTTCATAAATCCAATAATACCGGCTGGGAATGTAATGAAAACAGAGGTCCTTAGGTGTTAGTCAGCAGTGTTACGTACCGTACAGGGAGATTTCCTAAAGGAGAAAACAACTCACTTTGTATCATGTAGTGAGATAAATTGTAGCTTAGTACGGAAAATAAAAGAATAAAATGGCCTGGATTGAATTTTGCGGTAAAGTAATGATTTTGGTTCAAATGAACCAAACGTATCAATAGTGCTATTTCATGTTGAATGAACAAAGTATAATTATTAAAAAGATTTATTATCTTCAAAAATACAATAATTGGTACTATAACTTTCCAGTTAGAGAATGGGCATTAGTGGAGGTTGTTGACAAATTTATGGGGTCATTAAACCAAACATTACCTTTGAGAACCATTTCTAAAGAGCTAATCCCAATTGCTGTATGTGTAAGTCATGATGGAAGGTAAATGAATCTAAAATATGTTTATGGAGGGGCTGTAGGAGAAAATCATATTAATTTATTTTTATCTCTGTCCGCTTACCGAAGCTAAGCTTTAGTGATAGACATGCATCACTTAGGCGGGTTTTTGGAAATATCTCTTACTTATGCATATTCCATCTTCTGCCCTGTTTTATGAGTTAAAACTAATGTCGTTTTTAATAAACTGGATTCTGAATTATATCATAATAATTATTCAGCTATATTTAAGTAAGATATTTTCCATATCTAAAAAAGAAAACTATATACATGTATCTTGTTTCCTTTATGATTACATAACAGATTTTGGGGCTATCCTGCGAAATGATCAATATGTGCAAAGATGAAACGGTTAGAAGATATGCGGTTTAATTTGTTTATATAAACCCTATGATAAAGGTTATTAGAATTATTATTGGTTAATCCTCCCGTTACATATCTAAATCTATCCCGACGTTTTATTATGAATTAATAATTAAATATTACTACACAGTAATTAAGTACCCCCGCAGTATTATTATATAGTGGTTAACTTAAAAAAACAGGCTCATTATCGATCGTATAAGAAACCTTACTGATAAATGGACCCGTAATACGGACAGCCAACACACCACAAGGGGAACCACAGAACTCTGTTTTAAGGTAGGCTCGCACACAATAAATAAAACGGTCCACAACACAATACGGACAATACGAGCTTCTGTCTGAGCCGCCCCTCTTATTCATTTGGCCGGGTATAAACGAAACAAAGCGTCCAACCCGTACGAAACACTCTATTTGAGTTGTTGTGTTAAAAGTGAACTTATCCTCATTATCATATTAACTGGATTCCTTGATTAGTACCATGAAAAAATACATTTTAATTCGAAAGGTCTACGTCCCACATGCATAGCTTAAGATATTTGATATTTTATTGAAACAACGTGAAGATATTGCACAAACTGAGAAGATAATGTTAAATAAGAATATGATTTTTTGTGCGCACCTCTCGAAACATATAAAATAATCTAAAACACCCTGATACTTTTGATTACCTTATAAACTCAGAAATCCCTTTTACTGCAAATGGTTTATGTTTGTTCACGTAGTATTTAAAATTTAACTTCCTTCAAGATTTCTAATATACGCAAGTAGTTGCATTACTTTATATAAACTTTATTACTGAAATATTTAATGGAATATCATTCATGAAATAGTTCCATGAAAATATTTCCTGGCTATTAAAATAATATACGGTATATTATATTGAATCTATTTTTTTTCTAATTTATTTCAAAGCCTTCCACATACCCGTATCATCTCCAATGGTAATATTTTTAACACAATATCCACCGAGAAACCATTAAAACAAAAGCATAATCTGTAAGAGCAACAACGAATATTCGGTTAGGTACATACAACACTAACATATAAGACACTAACATTTTTATGTATAAGGCATACTAAGTTAAAATGAAAGCGACGCAACCAAAATTTGGCATATCATTATAAAATGAAAGGGATAAAGTACTTAAGTAAGAACGTATTAGGGCTGTATGATCAACAATCGAACTGACAAATTTTGATGATGAACAGGAATTTTGATTACCACGGTGTTTTTATATTTTTTTATTTTTAGTAATTTTTAATTTTCCAATGTTTTCCACAACAACTACATATAAATAAAGAACACATATATTTCTCGTGATATGATTTCATTTGAAATCTAGTTTTAAATGATATTTTCTCTCTTTTTCCTATTACAACAATCCCTTCCCAATCCCATGATTAGACACCTTCCAAAGTTTCCTAATCATGAGGTGTGGTTTTGCAAGGTCGGTTGTTCCATTGAAGGAACATTCCCCGGGGAATTATATTGCGCCAACATTTGGAGTGCCCCTCAAGGGCTATCCTCTTTAATCCTGATTTTGTTCCGTAATTTTTATTCAAAAAAAAAAACCTCAATAACAAAACCCCCAGCGTAAGTATTCTGTTTATAGTGTCTGATGACTTAACAATCTACCAGAAGATTTCTTCTGGGAGAGATCAGGTTCTTCTTCCAGGAGTGTCCCAGAAATGAGCGACTGTGGGAGTTCTGTAATTGCTAGACAATAAATTGGGAGTGAACCCTAAGAAATGTCCTCAAATTTTAAAATAAAACTTTATACAGCGAGAAACCAAAAAATTCTATCCTTTATCGAGATTGAATCAAGAGTTAATGACCACCAAGTTCTTACTCGGATATTCTGAAAGGTTCGTAGGATCGTTGGAGTTTATTTTCAACCCCGGACCTCTATAAACCATGAAAATTAACAAGTTTTCATGACAGTCTGTAACACAAATGCTTCAAAATCCTGACAATTGAAACATCGCATTTGCCAAAATGTACACACCAGTGTGCAATGGCTTTTGAAGATCCCCTCTTCTTCTAGCTCTAGGATTAGGCCCCGTATCTGGAGTAATCTTTGCGCTGTCTATTTGGTCTCTTGGTGTTGATGTCACTAGGCGTACATCAAGAATGCACTTGAAAACATCCCAACGTCCACTACACTTCATTGTCTGGAATCTGGCCCTTCCCTGGAGTATAGATATTTGATTGTTCCAACTTGCTGAGAGTGTCCATAACCCTCTTGAAATTATCCTATACGCTTCATTCTCAAAGGTGTTTTTTTTTTACTCCGTCTTGCCGCATTCAGAGCTTGAACTGTCTCAGATCCTGCCCATTTACCACCAGGGTCCAACTAATAGAGTATTAGATATATGTAAGCGCATTTGCCAGAAT
>NW_025777972.1:0-81757 GCF_021130785.1 Homalodisca vitripennis
TACAAGTTTAAATATTTCATAATACGTAGGCATCCAGGTTGAGTGCTTCACATGTTTGGCCTCTATATATAGTTTATAATTATTCTGTCTCTATATCTATACAGATTCTTATAATCCTCATAAACGACTCTAAAAATAGTATACATTCTAAACGAGCATCTAGCTGTTTTAGTTTCACTAAAATACTCATAACTTTATATATAGTAGCTTAAAAAAATCATATATTTTATTACAAAATATCACAAGAAATTAATTTGCTTATTTAAATTGAAATTGTGTGTAGTTTCGAAAAATAAATAGAACAATTGGATCAAAACCTTAAATATAGTAGCAAAAAGAGGTGTAACATTTTTAAATAGCGACCAGACTACGTCTCGCACAGCGAGTGTGTGGAGTGCCGGCCATTCACGAGCTGTGAGACGACAGTGGTGGCCTGTATTTGGTGGGCTAAGAAGAGTGTGTGTGTGTGTGTGTGTGTGAATGTTGAGTTCAAGTCCAGTTTACCTTCTCATTGTAGTGTCGTGAATCTGACACTGTCACAGACTTGACTCCTTGAATATGGAGGCCACATGTGAAGAGAACTAAAACAGACGGTGATGAAGAAGCTCTAAATGTAAACTCTTTACATCGTTTCGACATCAGAGATACAAAGACTAAAACTATAAAGTGTAATTTAAGTGAATAGATTTTTCAATGTCTCATGTTGCTGTGGTGAGAAAGGATTGATTCAATCTGAATGTTAAGTTTAGCTCCAGTTAACTTTGATCCCATACGTTGTACTAAGGTAAACTAGAGCTAAACTCCAAACATCCATACTGAATAAACCCTTCATACCACAGCTACGTTATGTGTAGTTTGTGTTATAAGGCAAGTGCAGCAGCTGAAATAATGTAATCAAATGAAAGGTACACAGAGTTTTGTGGACCGGCAAAATAGTCAGAAACAAAGACAATATTGCCCCAGTGATTGAATATGTTTACCTCAGGAACTTAGGAGAATGGCAGTAAGGTGGTGGGAGCGGTTAGGAGTCTCTGGGGGGGATGTAATACTGTTTGATTACACTTTAACCGTGGATTTTGTTTTGGGCTGATAAAAACTGCTGGATAATGAGGAAACAATGCGTTTGCAAGAAAAATATTATTTGTTGTGTTAAATCGAACTGTACCAAAAAGCACATCAGAAAAAAGATTCAATACTTTTAAATTAGTTTTATTAGGTTAAATGCAAAAATAGCTTTATTTAATTTCTGGTTACTTTCCAATTGTTGCGAAAATACATTCATTATTAAAAATTATTTTATTTTATAATTTGGTTTCAAGCTAAACACATTTCAAGACTTTAAAGCAAGGTTTTTATCATGAAGCTCCTTAAATTCAAACATTTATGGAACAAATTAATAACTATTAATTATATGATTATGACGAAAGTGAACTATTTGATTATGAGTAAGTTATTCTTACTTAGACGTGGAGGTGTTAATATGCATTTATGAGCATGTGGGGGATTATATAACGTCCATCTATAAATATCCCAACAGTGATTTAACGTTGTCTATTAATTTTTAGTATGTATATGAAATAGAAAGGTTAACTTTAGGTTTTTAGTTTTGGTAGCCATATTGAATCCGCCATCTTGAATATTAGCTTTATACTTTCAAATATGAATGTAAGTTGTGTGAAATATAACTTAAAATTGGGTTTTAATTAGGAGTTTAATGGTGAAATCCGTTCAATATCGCAGTTAATTATAACGTCACAAATGAAAATGAAACTTTCAAATCTGTAATAATTATATCATTTAGATTTGAATTGTCCTCTTGTACAGATTATGAAATGTAAACATACATATCCATGTCGTAGTAAGTACCTATATGATAAAAGTGTTTGTCGAGCGACTAATGTTATTGAAATTAACAAAGAATTAAAATAATCACTAAAACAAATTTTTACCTATATTACTAAAAAGAACTGACGAATCACTTTCGTATATCCCAAATTTTATTATCTTGAGAAACTACCTTTCAAATTTACATGTTCATAAAAAAAATGCTTGACTTGATTGAATTATAATCAGCTGTTTTTTTACTCACACTCAAAATTTTAACTTTTTTAATAAACAATTGATAGTTTCAAATTAATATTAATGCTTTAGGAAGGAATTAAAAGTAGTTTTATTATATATTGCCGTTACAATTTACATTAATACCCACCTAAATGAAAAACGGAACAGTTGAATTATTGCTGAAAGTTTTATAACACGGAACAGTTTGAGTATCTTGAAACTTTCATAGTGCCTTTATTATTTCATTTAAGCACCGAATTTAAAGTTGGGTATGTAAGTTTAACGTTTTAGTAGCAGTTTGGTGTCATAACTAATACTTACAGAACGTTAAACAGAACACAAGAAAATAGCTAATTATGATTCACACGTCTTGAATGCCTTCCATGAGCTCCATTAGGTATTTATGAAATAAAAAGTAAAATATTAATCATTATAATATGCTTTTTACAATCTACACTTATTTAATTATATTAAAATCCACAAGCAAATTTGTACAGCCGTTGAAAGATTTCAATCACTATACCTAGCTGCAAATATACCGCATCATAAGATTGATGGAAGTAACGACAACATCTTTACAACATGAATGATTAATGGATAATATTTTTTAAGACGTAATAACTTGTCTCATTAATCATCAATAACTTTCATTTACAATCTTCCTCAAAATCTTCAGCGTAATAGCTGTTACAGCTGGTTATTCAAAACACCCTACTACGTTCATAACTTAGTATATTACTTATTTGATAATAAACAAAAAAATGTACAATCATCTAATAATAAAGATACATGCATTATATCTGATATACATACATATACATTTACATATATATACATTTTATATATATATATAAAATTTGTATAAATGGCAATAGCCTAATTTAATTTCAATAAACATTGAATCACAAAAAGTACTCGCTCCGCCGGGACTCGAACCCGGATCTCTCACTTGCCGGGTGAATGTGCTACTATTACACCACAGAGCCCTCACTTTTTGTATATATATATATATATATATATATATATATATATATATTTATATATATATATAAATAAAACTTTGAATCGCAAAAAGTAAGGGCTCTGTGGTGTAATGGTAGCACATTCACCCGGCAAGTGAGAGATCCGGGTTCGAGTCCCGGCGGAGCAAGTACTTTTTGCGATTCATATATATATATATATACATATATAAGTAGATATGAATGTGGGGTTCCTGGCTCACTTTTGGGACAGTCAGAAAATCAATGTAAAATACTGTCCATTGAACAATAAAAAATCTAAGAAATCTAACAGGAAACCACGAATGTAAAATACTGTCCATTGAACCATAAACAAATCTAAGAAATCTAACAGGAAACCACGAATGGAAAATAACCGAATCTTTAGCTGTTTTACTGTTCATTGTAGGCTTCTAATTTCTTAAGCTATTTTAATGAAAAAATCCAGAAATCTTAATAAAAAATCTATAAACGGAAATAATGAAAATTTGCTAACAATCACTCGAGAAGTCGGGGAGAATGTGAGTAAAACCGCATTCTTTTCAAGAGGTTCCTCGTTTAATTTCTCCAAATGTACTATAAAATCATCGAGGATTTCTGGCTTAAAATCGTAGACAAATTCAACATCCAGATAATGAAAAAATACAGGTAATATCTTTTCATAATAAACGTGTGTATTTAAACCAACAAACCTAATGTATTCTTTGAAAAGGAAAATAATTTTGTCAATGGTTCCAAGAGATAAGTAAAAATTTTTGTTCTTTTTTCTAAATTCTGTAACAAATTTTGTTTGCTTCTTGTCTCCGTATTGTAATTTCATAAGCAGATTATTCAAATATGTTAATTTATTTCGAAATTTCTTAGGCTTAGGTCTTTCGTACAAAATTAAATTACAATCTCTACAAACTAATCTTTTATCAATAAGTTCTCCTCTATTATAACACTTGTAACAGTTGGCATTATACTCTTCCATTTTTACAAAAAAGAATAAATGGAAGCTATGGAACTAAGTCTGCCGAGATATAAATTTTTCAGCGCAAATGTTTATGTTTATATTTCAACTACCGAGATAAAAAGAAATAATTTCATTCTATTGTACAACTATTTAGGATATTTTGTTTATGATTACAAAGATTATTCCGGAAGAAATCGAGATTTTTTCATCAGCGAAAGAGTATATTTTTGAAGTTTTAGAAGGAATGAAAGAGAACAATATGAAACATCATTAACTACTGAATTTCTCTAATATCGTTCTTAATCACATCATAGGCTAAAAATTTCTCAGAAACCACAACCACATAACAAATCGCGTTTGTAACAGCATTTTGAAAATCCATATTGATAATTATATCGTTCTTTGAACTAGAAATATTTGTCAAACTCTTTGTTGTATCAATGACATAAATGGGTCTATTTGCTATAAATTCTTTGGGGTTGTAATACATTTCCATATTTTTGTAGTAAACTTTCTTAAAATCTTGATACATCTGATACATGATTCTGAAAAGACCACCGGAAATGTTTAAATTTTGTAATTCATCTGGATAATAAGAACCATTCAATTTTACTCTGATATTTTTTACATCCAAACTATCAAACTTTGAAGGATTTTTTTCTTGATTATTCTGTCTATCTGTTTGAAAAACCAATGATAACGAACTTGGGATTGAAGATATTTCTATAAATATTTGTGATATCGAACGAATAAGTTGTTCCGGAAATACCTTTTTGCTCAATACATTGCCAATCTAGAAAATTAAACGTGATGTTTTGAGATTTTATAATTTCATCAATCAACTGAATTTTACTCGTGGTTTTGTAATCAATCATCGGAACTCTAATGAAAAACTCGTTAATTGTAATTTTGCCATCAACAGGCATAACATTTCCAGTTGCAGTCTTCAGAATCACATCATCGTCTTCAGCTCTTATGAAACTAATGTAAAATCCACCCTTATAGATTGGAAAATTTACATTTTCATCGAATCCTAAGCCGAAATGTGCTAAATCACCGACCGCTTCAAATTGTCCAAATTTAAAAGTTGATTCAAAACTGTTTGAAAATACATCACTTTTGGAATAACAAATGGTTCCTTTAATAGTGCTTAATTGGCCACAGTTTTCGACTTCTTCTATCAATTTATTGTGTTTTCTTACTTCAATCTTAGAAAATAAAAAACGGTATAAAATTATCGATTAATCTAACATTATCAGTTCCAAGATATGCTTGACCATCTTGTTTTGTTAAAGTTCCAGAAATATAAAACTGGAAGTTAGACGAGCAAAAATTATCTCCAAAATCAATATTAAACTCAGTTCTTTTATTCGGTTCATTCAAATGTTGTTTACTAATTGGATAGAAATTTTTAAACTCCGCCCTTTCAATATCGCCTGAATACTTTTTGTAGTCCACCATTTAATAAGAGAAAATTTCAAAATTCTTTTACGAAAATTTTAGTCATGTATAAGTGGATAAGAAAAGATAAAAACTCAAACTATTATCTACATTTTGAATAATTTGTGTACCAAATACGTCAAAAATATTTTGTGAATCCATATTTATTAAGCAATAATTTGTTAACAAACTTCTTTAAAATCTTTACCATTACTCAGTTCATTCAAAACAAAAACACATAAATGACCACAAATTGGGGGATCTTTATAGTCTTGAATCTGAGAATCATTGTAGTAGACGCTTGATTTTTTCAAATATTTAATCAATTCTATAGGTGGTTTGTCCTCAATTCTTCCATACGAATCAAAATAACATGCATTCTTATCATTTTTATAATAACAAATCCAATGCGTTCCACTTCCCATAATCGAGTCTAAATTCACAATTCCACATTCAAATTTCTTAACTTTTTCAGGTAATGTATCTCTCATGAAGATTCCTCTAAAATGTTTAATATTTTTGCAGATTTCTTCCAATTCCCCGAATGTTAAAGGTTTTAAATTTTTTTTCAATGTTTGATTTCACGTAATTCAAAGTTTTTTCATCTAATCCAGATCCTGTAACATCTTCCAACTCTTTATCTAACCAATTTAAAATGTTTCGAACAATAGGAATCACATCTTTTTTAACGATTGGAGCAGCTTTACGAACATAAGGAACAACATTTTTAACAACTGGAATATTTTCTCCAAAATCTAATAAATCTTTCAAAAGTCCACCATTTTTAAGTTCTTTCAACTGATTATAAGAAAATTCTATTCTGGTTCCTTTATTGTTTTTCTTATGTTTTTCGAGTTTATTGTATTGTCTATTTGTTAAAAATATCTTATCTTCGCCATTTTTTAGTTGATCTATTTTAAATTGAATACTAACGGGTATTTTTTTCTTAAAAAGAAGCGGATTTTATTTTTTCTTTCTGATTTTTACTGAAATTTACGTTCACCTCCATTTATATAGTTAAAATTTCAAGTTCTCTTCAATTCCCATTCCTAGTTTTCTCTTCAAAAACATTGCTCCAACTGTTGGAAGTGCAAACAAATCTTTCACCTAAACTAGCATCTTTTGATAAAAATCGATCCATTGCCTTATCTTGCAAAGTTTTATCCGCAATATGTCTGGAATTTGTGTCTCTATGTTTTGCATAAAAAATATCGTGTTCCATAGCAGCTTGGTCTAATTTATTTATACCAGGATCTCCTCTTTTTAGTCTTTTTTCGAGTTTTGTGCCAGGCCCCAGATACTGATAAGTTGGTACGTGTAATTCAAAAGGTAAATTGTTGATAAAATCATTCAAAAAGTCCGCTACCTTCAATCATAGATGAACTTATTGCTGGCAAAACTCGCTTTAAATATTTAATTCCATCAGGTTTTTCAATCATTTCGTCAAGTTTGTTCGAAATAAAATCTTTAATTGCTTTCTTTTCATTCAAAAAATTGTTATTTCCAGCCTTCTCTTGAGCATAAATATAATTAATAATTCCATCGAGTTTTGTCAAATCGTCGATATATCTGTACTCAATCTTATTATCATTGTATTTTCTTACACCTGATCCTTCGATTCGTTTTTCCCAAATTGGTTTAATCAAATTGATATATTTTTTACCTCTACTTGACTTAGGCTTCTTAGTAGATGGATCATTATTTTTGTAAATTGAGTCAGATTCCCATAAAATTTCTGTATACTTTTTCAAATCTTCTTCAGAATATAAATTATCTTTTGGAACGTCATTGTCTGTTAATAATCTCCATAAACCTTGAGTACCTTCGTACATTTTTTCATTAATAATTATATCATTTTGTTCAAAATTCACGGGCAAATTTCCAATCATAAAACTTTTCTTTTTTCTGTCCCAATACAAACCAAATTTATCATCCTTTGCTCTAGGAAGAAATTTTTTACCAATTTCACCAATTATTATATCCGTTGTTCCAGGACTTATTGGTTCAACTATGGTAGAGTCTTCAATGATTCGAGGTCTAAATGGTGTTGAAGATGGTAATTTTGGCAATTCAAACTCAGATTCTGGTATCGAAATATCAGCAAATTGTCGTACAACTGGAACCAAATTCATAAAATTTTGATTATCGCTTAAAACATTTTCAATTTTGCCCTCAACATTTTTTATTGCAGATGTTACAGGTTGATTAATTTTTTGAATAAATTCTTGTTCTTTTTCATCAATTCGAATCTGTTCTTTAAATTCTTTGATTAATTTCTTTTCGATTTGATCAAGTTTTTTTCGCTTCTTCAGAAGTTACGTTCACCATTTAATTAGAAAAATTTTGAAACGTAAACGTGGAACGTGGAAACGTGAACACGAAAACGTGAACGTGGAACGTGAAACACGAACGTGGAACGTAAAAACGTGAACGTGGAACGTAAAAACGTGAACGTGGAACGTAAAAACGTGAACGTGGAACGTAAAAACGTGAAACGTGGAACGTAAAAAACGTGAAACGTGGAACGTAAAAACGTGAACGTGGAACGTAAAAAACGTGAACGTGGAACGTGAAACACGAACGTGAAACGTAAACACGAACGTGAAACATGAACGTGGAACGTAAAACGTGAACGTGGAACGTAAAACGTGAACGAGAACGTGAACACGAAACGTGGAACGTGAACACGAAACGTGAAAACGTGGAACGTACAACGTGGAACGTGAACAGATTTACCGTTTTTCTGTTATTTTCATAATGTAAATAAAAAGTAAAGATAATGTAAAAATAATTGTAACAAATATTTTATCAAGTAGATTTGTCAGACCACTGAGCAGCATTTATATTAGAAAATTTATTCAGATATTTACCATTCTTAGGCTTCAAAGTTAGATTAATAGTTAAAAATCCGTAGTCTTCCTTCCAAATTTTATCACATAACTCAATAAAGTGGTTAAAACTCATATCAGATCCCACATAATTGTTATAAATCTTTCTCGAATAGTGATCATCTTGCTTAAAAATACACAACATATTCAGGTTATTTCTTATAACTTGTTTATCAACCTTTGAAAAGCATTGGGAAAGATAGATACAAGATATGTTTTTGTGACGGGACATTACGAAATATTCCTTAATAACGTCTTGATTTTCTAAAATACAATCATCAAAAACGATTAACGAATTGGGTTTACATTCGCTTAACGGAACTATGTCCTCAGAAGCATTATAAAAATGTGATTACCTTTTTGCTTAACTTTTTCTCAATATTTTCAAATCTTTCTTGTAATTTTTTTATAGGCGTCTTGTTCTAAAGATTTACTAAAAACATACAAATTGGAATAAGGAATCAACCTATTGTAGATAAAATTCAATAGTAAAGTTGTTTTTCCACATCCACTTGAACCAACAATTAACAATCTGATTGGTTGATCTTTCTTATTTTCTTCAAACGTTTGAAGTTTTATCTGATCTTTTTGCTTTAAAAATTTCTCCATTTAAATAACGAAAATGAAGCTGTTCAAGTTGACTTCAGAAAGCTCTAAATTAGTTTTAAACTTGGAACATCCTATACACTTAGAGGAAGAATCAAATTATTTTATCGGTTTAAGCGGTTTTTATTCTGACAATTTTGTAATAAATATTAGTGAAAGTTCTCCTTATTGTATAGGATTTAGTGAGAAGAACGTAACAAAATATTATGGTTTAAACAAAGGATATTATACTTTCGATCAAATAAAAAATTCCCTTAAAAATTATCTGAAAACATTCAAACAATCAGATAAATCTTTAAACTTTGACGAAAACAAGTTTGAAATGCAAAAAAATTATCTCTCTAATAAAATTCAAATAAAATCACCAGTAAGAATAATGTTTTCAGCAATTATTGTAGATTTGTTAGGGTTTGTTCAAGAAACTATTGAGCCAAATCAGGTATATTTAGGAAATAAAACGCCAAAATTTAGACCGTTCGATGTAATTGAAGTGCACTGCAATCTCGTTGAACCTAGTTTTGAAAATCATACCGAACATTTACACAAAGAATCTGAAATTTTGTACACTTTTTTCCCAAATGTTGCTTATGGATCAAAAATCAGTGAAAAACCGAATGAAATCGATTATATTCCAATTAGAAAAAATATTAAAAGAATTCAAAAAATCGTTCTGACTATTCAAGACTCTGAGGGAAATTTATTAAATAATGAGAGTAAAAACAACAATATATTTAAGATTGTCGAAAGAATGATGAATCAAGGGGGGAACGAATCGTTCTTACCTTCAAACTTTCAAAACGAGTTGATAATGATGATAAATACCAATACTTTTATCTAAAAGATAAGGTAGCCCTCGAGGGCCACCTCACAAATATTCACAAAAAATACGAATAAAGACAATGTTAAAGAAAAATATAAAAAAAGCTTCGAAAACATAGATTCTGACAAGGGTATCGAATCGCGACTCTTACAAAAAAAACACTGTTTTTATCAATGAATCTGGACTTTACACTCAAAATAAAAATTACTAGTTAAATTTTATTTCTATCTAAATGGAGTCAGTTGTAGACCTACTCAATAATCAACTAAAATTCAATAACAAACATATCTTTACGATTGTTGACGAAAACAATGTGATCTGGTTTAAGGCTAAAGACGTAGCAAAAATTCTAGAATATGAAAATACTATGCAAACGATCAGAATAAACGTTGACGAAGATGATAAAAACTTCTATTTTAATCTAAATATAAGGGGGGCTATAAATAGCTTACCTTCAAACTTCCAAAATAACACTGTTTTCGTTAATGAATCTGGACTTTATTCTTTAATTTTGAGATCGCATAAACCAGAAGCGAAATTGTTTAAAAATTGGGTTACGAAAGAAGTATTACCTTCCATTAGAAAATATGGTGAGTACAAACTCAAAAACGAAAATAAGCAGTTAAAAGATGAAATAAAACAGTTACAAATTTCAGGTCAAATGAAATCCTTGAAAAATAGAGAATCAAGAATTGCGAATGGAGTTAATGAAACCAGATCTTGTTTGTAAAGATTTTGATAAGAAAAAACACCATGTTTTTGTGTTAATTAAGAAGAATCACATGTGGGAATGGCCTTATTACGTTATCAGAGCTCAGAAACGAGAAATACCAAACCGATTAAAACATCTAAAAATAAATTATCCTGAATTAGAGATTTTGTTCATTGATGACGAACCAAATTCTATCAATCTGTATAACCAAATGAAAGAATCTTTGAATATTTTATACAACGGAAATCATTTTACTACAAATATGGCAGAATCTCGACTGATTTATAGAATATCTAAATTACACGATGAAAATGTTAATAAATTTTACTAAAATCTTGAATTATGATAGTTTGTTTGTAAATGTCTTTTAAGATTATAGAATTGTTGAATTTCTCTTCCGCATACGCAATGAACTGGTCCAGCAAAGATTTCTCTAATACATTCTTTACAATATGCTTGTTTTTTATCTTTACTATAATGCCAATTGTTAAATTCAGAAATATTCTTAACTATTTTACAGCGTGTGCATTCTTTCTCTTCCAAGAATAATTTTCCCATTTTATCATATAATTCTTTTCTATATTTCTTATTACAATCTTTACAATAATAGTATAATCCATCTTTGGTATTCTTATTTTTAGAAAATTCTTCAAAATCTTTAAATTCTTGACACTTTGTACACTTCTTTTGGGCCTCCATTTATATAGAAAAAATTACAGCTTTGACTTTCTCAATTCATATTCGTAAACACTTCCGGTTATTTCTCAATTTTCAAAGTTTCCAAGTTTATTTAACTCATCTAATATATCAGATTTTGCTTCATTTTTTATAGCCATAAGGTACTGTATCGATCTTATTTTCTAGGACAATTCTCTTATCATCTTTAGCGTTCAGTGCCAGCTTGTTTATGGTGATGGTATACAAATCATGTTTATAGCTTTTGATTACTGTCATCTCCCTAAATTCTTCTTTATCTTCGAACAAACATCTCTTCAAGTTTTCGATATTTATTGTTTTATTTACAACGCTTCTCTTAATTCCTTTACACCTAACTGGATTTTTGTCTAGATATTTGTACGAGTACATCTTTGACCTCAAACCACAAAATTCTTCTAAGATTTCCCCATTTAGTTCGTCTTTGAATTTCCCTATTACCTTCTTGTTTTTAGTAGTGAAACATTCATGATCTTTTGGATAATCACTTGTATCAAAGTCATCTATATTTTCTTTAATAATTTTGTAAGGATCACGTTTCAATTCTAGGAAGTAACTGTCTGTGTCCATGTAACACAGATTCAAATCTGGATCAAACTTCTTTAATTTGTTGTAATAAAACTCGTACATTAACAATTTTGAAAGGTCAAGAACTGAAAAACCTATGTAGATTGGCTTGTTAAATTTAACTTTCTGCTTGTACATGTGACTCGCTATACAGTTGTCGTCAAAGATGTTAAAGCATTTGAAATTTGTTTTCTTAGCTTGTTTCATTGAAAATTCTTCATTTCCTAGTCTAATATCACATCTGTTTCTCACATTTTCCATAGATTTTCCAAAAACAGAGTTGTTCATCAGCTTGTAAAAATCTTTCTCAAAGTCGCTTGTAGCTTTGGTTCTCATACTAGTATTAAAATCAATGTAATCTTTCATAAAAGGCTTCTGATCGAATGCAATAACTCTATTCACATGTTTTAACACCATTCCTTGTTCCAGATAGAATTTCAAATTTCTCGAATGAACAACATATTCAGTTTTATCCAGTAGAGTTGTGCAAAGTTTGTTGTTATAATGTTCTGGAGCAAGAGGCAAATCTTTATGATTTTCATGTAAATTCTTCGGATATTCTAGATCGACTTCGAGAATATAGCCATAATCTTCGTCGCCAGTGAGTTCCAAAATTGTTTCTTTCCATTCTGCAGTTGTGTAAGTTTTTGGATCCATCCACTTGATTTCGTTATATGGTAAATTTTGCATTAGGCCATACCCATAAAGGTTATTTGCGTCGACGTACAACAAATAGTTTTCAGGCTTTGTCTTATCAAAATCTTTTAAATATTTGTTATTTGCTTTCACATATCGTTTAATACATTGAGAAATGCCTCCGCGAATACCTTTTTCGATCATCAAATACATATTATAATCACTAATTAATTGTAATTCTATATTCGTTAATTTTAACATAGCATCCCATGCAAGACTGGGAGCTGTTAGATAGTGTGCTGGATCAAGTTTATAGCAATTCAAACAAATATTCCTAAAATTTTCAAAGATATCAGCGAGCAATAGAACATCTTGAATGTTATAGAGATCGGAGTAATTTCCTAGATTTTTTACTTTTAATTTGTTCCATACATTTAAGTAGTGTTGAAAATCTTTCTCAGATATGCTCTCGTCTGTCAAAAGTGAATAGAAATCTTGAATTCTCAATTCTTCTGTGTAATCAAGTTTTTCAATACTGTCGATAAATTCGTAAGGAAATATGCCTTTTCCAGATAGAATTTTAAAGATTTCTTCTTCGTCATTTGGTTGTCTTTCTAGAATTGCGTTCAGACCATCTTGTATAAAATGATTTTGTATGTTTGAAATCATCTTTTTTGAGGTTTTTAGCTAACTTTTCAATAGACGATGCCATAAATCTGAACGTGTCTACGAAAGAAAACTTGATGAAACTTTCTTGGTTTATCATCTTCAAACTCATACCCATATCCTGAATTTACTGAATAATTTATATATTTCTCATCGGTGTTTGCGATCAAATCAACATTACCATACTGTTTTGCCAACTCTTTTATGTACAAATGAGTATCGTAACATGACATATTGTGGCAGAAAACTGGAATATTTTGTGGAAATTTTAGATTCAGATTACAAGATAAATGAGCAGCACCTCGAAATTTACCTGTTAAATGACAATGATCTCGTACTTTTTTTCTTGTTTGATTATCAAAACCCTCACATTCACAAATATGACAAATACTAGAATTTTGATACGAAATTTCTTCTTCTTCGGTCAATTTCATAGGTATTTTATTCTTAGAATTATACTTTTTAGCTATGTATTTCGATAATTTATTAAGTTCTTCAAACAATTTTGCAGGAACATTTGGCAAATCTTCTTCATTTTTGGCTCGATAACATATCGGCTTGTACATACGATTGGTCACATTAGACACTAAGTATAGAGTAAAACCATATGGAATGTGCTTCTGAATCTTGGTTGTGATCGATTTTTGCGGATTGTTTTTGCATGTGGGAATCTTCTCTAATATGCTTTCAAAGTCCATATAAATTACGTACGGATGGCTAAACTTCTTTTGATAATTAGTAAATTTAGTTGTTTGACCCGGAAACGGCATAATTGGCTTACAAACTTCGTGATTTTTACAAATTTCTAAATGGTCTGCTAAATCTCTAGATTTGTAGAAATGGCTTAAACATCTCCTACATAGAAATTTCCTTTCTTTATGCTTGGATAACTGTGAACTCACTAATCTATTTAGATCGGTTATTAAAACATAATGAGATTTATCTTCTTGTTTTACATACAATAAATCAACTTCTAACTCGGCGTCATACATTTCTGAAATTTGCAACGGAACAATGTTAAATTTCTCATCATAACTGTAGATATTTATTGACATTTTCGGATACTTGTACTTAGAATTGTAACTTCGTTTTTTCAAATGATTGTATATCTTTTAAGGACATTGGATACTCGAAACCTGAAAATATCTCGTCATTTACAAATTGTTCGTATTGTTTTGCTCTATCAGCATTCTTTTCAGGTTTTTCAATAGCACATCGGATAGAATAAATAAAGCAATAATCATCTTTATTTTTTATATTTATACAAGCTTTTTTATCTTTGATTTTCTTTGGTAAATCGATATATGATCCTGCGTTCGTAAATTCGTGTTTGTTAAGGCTCAAAACTAGTTGTTTGCAGCGTTTTAATGTCCATCCAGAACCTTTATTTGGATGATTCGTTTGTTCTCGATGTGTTAATTTATTAAATTGCTTAGTAATAAAGTCGTTTATATCGAAGATCTCGTCTGCTTTTATAGTAAAGTACATTGGACACGTTTGTGTTTCACCGTTCACTAAAGTTCTTTCGTATTCGCATTCCAAAGAGAGATATCCTTTACTGTTTTTCACAGTTTCTTGAAATTTTTCTATTAAACTCTTAATCTCTGGCCGCAAAATAGAAAGATATTTGTAAAGTGGCATGAAATTATCGTTTAAATTCGTTAAAATGTATTGCTTGAAAAGACCGTGTATTGAGGATAAAACTTCTACATCAATGATATTTTCAGGTTTCTCATTAAGAGTTTTGTCAATTTCTTCGATCATTTCAGACTTAGTTTTATCGTTTGTTTCAATGGACAATTTCTCAGCGATTGATTGAATTTTTTCATCTTTAAATAGATTGAGATCTTTTTTACTTTCCTTAAAATTTTTCTTTAGTTCACGCAATTTTTCTATATTGTACATCTTCTCGTGACCATCGATTTGATTATCTTTAGCCCAAGTCCTCAAATAATTCAATTCTTTATTATAAATTTCTTTGTTTTTTAGATGATTTTTCGAATTGTAATGTCGAGTAAAGTGATGTTCGAAAATGTCTTTTTTGCAGTATGGGCACTCTATCTTTTTCCGCTCCATATTTAAAGAGCAAAAATTTTAACTAGCGATTTTTACTATATTGGTTTGCAGGAGGTAATTTAAATTCTATAATACTATTTTTTCAATATTTTTAGAATTTGAAAAAGTAATGATTTTTACTTGAATTTGACAGAAATCAGCACAATTTCTGGTGAAACAGTGATGGATTCTTCTATTTATTATAGAAAAATCTGTAAACTAAGACTTAAAATTATTGAAAAAATAGTATAATTATAGGACAAAATAGTACTATATTGGTTTGTAGGAGGTAATTTAAATTCTATAATACTATTTTTTCAATATTTGTTTCTTATGTAAATGGAGCTACTAAAGGAATTAAATGAGGTTGGTGATTTAAAGTTCAAAGAATATAAGAAATTGATTGATTTAGAAGAAAATAAGAAGTATAAAATTGTGACATTGGATAAAATGAAAGATAAATTCGGGCTTACAATAATTGCCGAGTTGGAAGATTATAAAGTACACTTACCGAACAGATTTTTGACTGTTTTGGATGAAAAAAAGATTAAAGAATTGAACAAAAATGAAAAAATTACACTTGGTTGTTACTGGAAAGAAGACTATTAAAGATAAAGACTGTGTTACAATTAACTTCGTGGAATAAAGATTTCGAAGATTTCTGGATTTTTTCATTAAAATAGCTTAAGAAATTAGAAGCCTACAATGAACAGTAAAACAGCTAAAGATTCGGTTATTTTCCATTCGTGGTTTCCTGTTAGATTTCTTAGATTTGTTTATGGTTCAATGGACAGTATTTTACATTCGTGGTTTCCTGTTAGATTTCTTAGATTTTTTATTGTTCAATGGACAGTATTTTACATTGATTTTCTGACTGTCCCAAAAGTGAGCCAGGAACCCCACATTCATATCTACTTATATATATATATATATATATATATATATACATATACACTTATATATATATACATATATACACTATATATATAATTGTTTTACATGTAAACGCAATAAATAAGCGTGGTATAAAAATCTAGGATTTTCTAGAAATTGTTCTTGTTTTCTTTTACATTGCGCAATACAAAAGCATTACATTTTTAAGTAAATTATATACAGTATGCTATTTTATATTGTAAAAATCATTTTGCTCTGCTTTTAAATGTTAATACAAATATTTATAATATTTTTATTTTCTATATATATATATATATATATATATATATATATATATAATTATATTTACCACTAAAGTAACATAATATATGGATAGTTAATACTTAGTATGTTTTTTTATTGCTTTAATGTAAAATAATTCTGATTTAACTAGACATAATGATAAACAGTATAATTCGCGATTTACATTCAGTACATCAGTAAATGCGTTAGGATTTATAATCATGTAATCAATATCCGACATGTAACGTTTCAGAGAGTTGTTTGACAAGAACTGCGTGAATATTACACATACTCTTAGAGAAGCTGTGAGTCGGTGACAAAGAAGAAACATTATTTCAGACTTTACAAACACAGCCTTTGGTCCTTTGGTTGGGGAAGCCTACAGATTTAATATGTTTCTCCCTCTTAATGTAACAAAAACTTTCATTTAGAACTCCAGGTTAATTTATTGTTTTACATAAGCCTTTGTTACTTTGTGATGTATCTTTGTTGAACACAGTTAATATGTTACAAGTATTACAGATGGAACAACATAGAAGGATATGTTTAGAGGTTATCAAACAGTATTATACATTAAAACTAGTCTTGATTATGGAACACAGAGCATCGACACTGTTTGATTAATTTGGAATAGGATACGATACAAATTCTACCGATTTCAATTGAAACTATTTCGTAATAACTGAAAAGTTATTTCATACGACGTTCTTGATTTTATGTAATATCCATTCACTTTATTGTTAAACTTTACAACTGTATAGATATTAGACCAGGATTGAATATGTTACATTAGTACACATATTATCTCTTTGAAATTTTTTAATTAACAGATTTGGTCGGTTTCATAGCCAAAGGGTACATTTATATAATAAAGAGAGAAAGCCGATAATTAAGAAGATAGTGAAAAACCTCAACATAATGGGTCTCGGAATAATTTTACCAACTTGATAAAATAAGGATTTTGGTTTCAGAGCTCAAGGGTGTTATCCTATACTCCAAACTTGTTTTCAAGTAATAACGACATTGTAATAAATAACCATGTTATCAATAAGAAATAAACTAGTAGTAAAAATAGTATATACTTAATTGAAATTACAAAAAATTAAATGACGACATTTGTCCAGTTGGCTTGTTAATTGATATAATTTGGCATATTCATTGAACTATCTTATTTTGAAAAATATATAAATTTTGGTATACGAGAACTGTGAAGACATTTAACATACTGTATACTAAGTCCATGCTAAATTTCAAATCTTGTAAAAATATAATATGTTTTGTTTGATAAAAGTCTTACTGTTTAAACAGTAGTCTGAGAAAGAATGGTTCGTTGAAGAACGTTAGTGTCCATTTCTCTATTTTTTTCTTATACCCCTTTAAAAGTGTCATATCACAATGTCATGGAAGCCCACCAGTTTCGAGAACATTAGCTGGAAACATTTACAGCGTTTTTATTAAATTGGGTTTAACAGTATTACAACAGGATTTAATAGTAATATTGTAATAGTGTAATAATTTATAATATTATTTTCAATTTATTATACGTTTTAAAATCGTCGCTCATAAAATCTTTAGTACAAATGAGATACTTACTTTGTCTTTGCAATCTGCTTTACACTAATTTGATCTAGCATTGTGTACTTAATGTTTTGAAAATTTAAATGTAAGAAAATATTACTGCCTCTTTGGCAAACTTTAGCTGAATGTAAATTTTTTTCTATTAATTATGGGTTATGTTTCAATAATAATATTATTGTTTTCTAATTTAAAAATATTTTATGAAAATTTGCCCAAATTTTCTCTTCATAAAAACCTTTCTTAGATTTAAACGAACATTTATAAAAAGAATATCCGAAATAGTTAGCGCTTAGCATCACAATCAATGAGAATTTTAATTTATTTTTAAGGCAAAAGAAATAAACTGTTTACACGTTTCTGAAATTTCGTTACCTAACATAAAGCAACAAACACAACGATTTTTGTAACATTATATCACAACAGCAAAAAGGTAACATAACATTTTAAACGCATGAGAGTACACATAAGTTGAGTGTAATGAACTATTCCAGGTTGAATGAATCAGACTCATTATCTTTGCTGAAAGTCAGAGAACCGTTCAGTTGTAAAACTGCGACAGAACGATATTGAGTGTTCACTTTGTTGGAAGTAGCTTAAAGAATTTTCTCTTAATTCATACGGAAATCTGTTGCTCCTAAAAAACATGCATTACTCACAAACTCCTTTTAATTAAATTATAAAATTTCCATAACTCGTTTGAAAAGGTTTAAAAGTTGATGATTTTTAAATTTACAGAATTAAATGTAAGAAATAGTGGAAAAATACTTTTGTATCTGTGTATCTATCTACCTGGTAAAAAAATATCTCGAAAACGCACAGACCTATCGATATGATAGTTTCATGAAGCTTTATATCTCTACAGGAAAAATTGTGTTCAATGATGGTGAACGTTAATCCATGGAATTTTGCTAAGCATTAGCGAATATTGGTATTATGGTGAAACCTCTGTCTCTTTCCCCAGATGGTAAAAGCGCGGTCGGGCCCCATGAAAGGGAATTAAAAATTAAACCTCCTCATCTGCTTTTTTGTTATGCCATTCTGGCGGCTGGACAATGAAAACCAGTTTCGTTGAAAAGACAAAATGTAATAAAATGAAATAATTATTTGTTTAATTGTGTAATACAATTATCCCACCTCACTTTAAGTTGCAGAAACATTTACTAAAATTAAATTAGGAATAGTCAACTAAACAATAAGTCTTGCGTAAATATAAATTTGGAATACTGTCTGTTCATTAATCGAAAACTAGGCTAGTATGTTTAAAAGTCCTCCTTTTCAAATGCTCAGCCCGTGTAGTTGTTTAAAAAAAAGTTTCACGAAACTAAAAACAAAATGTAGAGTACAACCTTGCCTCTGATTTCAACTTAAAGAACAGTTCCTGGTAGCGGAAGTCCATCTCTAGGGAGCCAGTCCAGAAAACGGTGGCGTTAGTCATCGTTACAGGGAGGATAGGTCGGCCCCGGGAACCCGAGTCACTATAACAGCGTATACCAATTCATTGTAGTGAGCATAATGTTAAAGCCCAAACCAAATAAAGTAAACTAGTCTAACTTTAGTTAGGCCATTTTGAATAGAGGTTAAAACTATCACCAGATGTTACAGGTTTTCATTTCAAAACTTTTGAGCCAGTTTCGACACATTTATTCATGCTTACCCAATGAACTTGGCACAATAAGCAACATAGCATGTGAATATGAAGATAATATTACTCACTAAACGGTTATATTTGGTTGGTTAAATACAAAGCAATTAGTAGCAGCACCAAAAGTTGATAGTAAATTTAACATGGTTTCTTTCTGAATTATATCTTGCCTATCCCTTTTTTGTTCCTTTTAAAGAGAAATTTTATTTTTCGTCAGGCTTATACGATTGATTAAAGTAACAGGTATATACAATTTAATTTTATTAAGATATGTCCACCTTAATATCTAGATATGTACGTATTTCTTGAGTTACGTTAAAGGAGTTAAGTTAATCTTGAGTTTTCTTTACTACACAGAGGAAAGAACATTATAAATCTGTTACTTCAAACTTATTTGAAAGTCAAGCACAACGTATTAAAAATATAAAATATTCTCTATATAATTACAGAGGATTCAGATTAATTAAAGAGTGGAGTGTGAGAGTAACTTGATGGTGCTCGTGTAGTGTAAACTTTGTTTATGTACTAGTTAGACTGAACACCCCGTGGCCAAGTCATCCCTTGTAATCATCGTTTTAAGCACCAACTTTGGCGTTCTGCATAGGGAACGACTTGCAACTTGTTACACAGTCATAGTCTGTACTTAGTATGTGAACTTTGTTTATGTACTAGTTAGACTGAACACCCCGTGGCCAAGTCATCCCTTGTAATCATCGTTTTTAAGCACCAACTTTGGCGTTCTGCATAGGGAACGACTTGCAACTTGTTACACAGTCATAGTCTGTACTTAGTATGTGAACCAAATTTGTATCCTAGAAGTGATTATAGATATATCCTACTGACCAGACCTCGTCACTCAATAACAGGATCGGCCTCTGTTGAAATGAAAAGTTTACAACATTCGAACTTCAGGTAAAGCCGTAATTATATAGGGACGTGAAATAGTAAACTGTCCTTTGAATATAGTAACAATTGGAATTAAAGTGTTTTAATAGATTTAGGGACGTAGTATAGGACATAGAGATATATCCTAATAATAAAAAAAAGAAAGTGCTTTTGTTTGTTTGATTTGCGTTCACGCGTAAGCTATTCAACTGATTAATTGAACTTTTACAAGGGAATTCTTAGGGTTCCTGGTATGAATATATGTCTATTATTGTTTAAAAAATCTCTCTGGGCTATGCTCCACTGGTCTACGAGTATAAAGTAGTTAAAAAATCCCATCTTGGTCTCAAAAGATTACGAAATATTAACTTTATGACAGCATAACCATTTGCTTTCATTCTTGTAACCACTATATTTAATTTTTTTAAATTTAAAGTGTAAAAGCTGTATAGTAAGCTAAATAGTAACAGTTCTTACTTCATCTTTTTATGCAATCGTTGTTGAGCTCAGAGTAAGAAAATATCCAGTAAGTAAAGTTTAAGTAAAAATGTATTTTTAAATATACAATTTAGCAAATATTAAGTAGTCAGTACTGTGTCAGTGCTGTATTCCTGATATAAAAGAAAAATATACTCTATAATATTTACAAAAAATTTAAAGACTGTAATACAACTCATATTAGTTATCTTTGACGTAAGTATACTTCTTAAAGCGTATACCTTACGTCACGCTTTAAAAAGTGTGTGTGTGTGTATATATATATATATATATAAAATAATATATGTATATATATACATATATATATATATATACATAATAATATATGTATATATATATATATATATATATATATATAGAGAGAGAATAAATTTTGCCGTGTTTCCCAGTCAAGAAAAGAATAATATATATATATATATATATATTATTCTTATATATATATATATATATAATATATATATATATTATATATATATAATATTTATATATAATGTATATATATAAATATATATATATATATATATATATATATATATATATATATATATATATATATTATTCTTTTCTTGACTGGGAAACACGGCAAAATTTATTCTCTAGCGAAAAATACTAAGATCCAAGTAAATTACAATGGCCATAAATAAAAAGTTTTACAAATGTTTTATCAGAACAAACTCAATATAATTGGAAATATAATTCACTCCAACCAGACGTTCTCATACACGTGCAAAGCCTACGAAATTGAGCGCGAAACCGTGAGTAACTGCAAGTGGAATTATAAAGCAATACACCAGACACTAAGTGAAATCTTGAATGACATCAAATCGTCGAAGGAAATTACGTCCATATTTTAATCTAAAGCAAGTTATTATATCATAAATGCTTTATTTAACAAAGCTGACAACTTGGAAAAATTAGGGTTTCTTCACATTGTTGTAAAACAGTTCCAGTGTTACTGAAATTTATAGAAATGTTCAGTGAAATACATGAAATATTAAAAACAATTAAATGCAAAGCAATTGCGGGCGAAGCCGCGGGTGAAGGCTAGTATATTTATATATCTCTATCAGCCTAAGTGTGTCAGTGTGATATTAAATATATATGTAAGTATGTGAACTTAAAAATATATTTGCTAAAAGTTTACCAAAAATAACGTGTAAAGAAAATGGCATTAAGTAACAAGAATAAACCTTTGAACACTTTTGTGGCTTTTTATTTATACAATGTACATTACGAATTCAAAGAATCCATCTTCAAGTATTTACCATGACCTACAAGTACCTGAAGATGGATTCTTCGAATACATAATGTACATTGTACAAATGAAAAACTCCAAAAGTGTTCAAAGGTTTATTCTTGTTACTTATGTCAAACACTTTTAGAGACTACATTTCTTAAATGGTTTTGCCCTGGCTTCATTATCCATAAGAATACACTGCTAATTCTTTGCACATAAGTTCCATTATTATTACATTATTGATCACAGTATTAACGATGTGACAACATACAGTGCGCTTAAAATGTGGAACTTTACCTAAGATATTAACACGTTTCATTATTTTCATCAGCGTAAAATAGAACACTTCTGGAAAAGACTCGAAACCATGAACAAGAGTGTGTCTAATTAGTGAGACTCTAGACCTTCTCCAAGTTCAAATGGATTTTCAATGAGCCGCACTCTTCATTATTTCTCAGTGGAAGACAAAACCCAACCTCTCTTGTTCCTCTAACCATCCTCCTCTTAACCCACCTACCTTATAAAGTGCCTTAAAGGATCATAAGAGTGGAAGAAAGAATTGAAGAATTCCACTTTTTCTTTAATTAGTGGAATACATGAAACCGTATAGGCTACTTAGTGCTTTAAAGTCATTTAACCTTATCTTGATAAACCTACTTTCAAGTTCAGGAATGGTTAATGAAATAACAATATGTCTGTTATAGCTATTTGGAAGAAGAGTGTTATTCTATAAGTACAATAATAAATAAATTAATAGATAAATAAATGAATAATTAAATCAATGAAGTATATATGAGAATATATACATTTATATATATATACACATTCATAAATACATACCCTACAGAATAATTCTAGAGATTATCCTATAGGTTTTGTGAAACACGTTTAAAAATGATATGTAAATTTTGAATAATTTGCTGAAACTGATTGTTAGTGTTATTTAGTGTGGTGTAGGGAATGTGCTACCCAGTGACAACAGTTCAGATTATAATAATAAACGTGGTAAGTAAAGAGTATTGAACGTTCTATGAAGAGTATAGAATATGGAAGAAACAAATGATTAGAAAAGTGCTTGGTAAACACAATTCTGACCTTTAATTTAACTCCTGTCTCCAGTGAGAAAAACATAAACAGCACTATACTACAAAGCTCTATATTATCTCGCAATAAATGTGTACCCACAAACATTATCTACAAGCCTCGTGGAACTCTAATGATCAACTAAATAGCCAACATCGTAGTCAAGCGATCTTGCACGACGAAAAACCGATGTTATCTAGGGAGAGCTAGGGTCAACATCTGGTATTTCTCATACTACCACCGTGCAAAGAGTAATCTTGTTATATTTGTGGTGGAAAACCATAAATTAAACTCCTGTTACTAACTCCTATTACATTTCATATCACCTGACATACTTACTCTAAATACAACCATTATGCGTTCTGTGCTAACTTTAATATGCGTCCGACAGTCTTCGACACATATGGACATCTGAGGTATGTCTTCAAGTTGTAGTTTGTTTATTTCTGTAGACAGTTTTTATACTTTCAGATTCAACGAACGCGACTTATTCCGAGCACACTGAGGCTGTTATTGTTAAGCGAACTTACAGTTATCATTATAGAATGTGTTTTTGTTCACTTTTAGATAATCATAAATATCGTGAAAGTTAGTTTTTTGGTCGACGCGGCATGCAGAGTCGGTCAAGTTCATGGCCATCGGCCAGTTCACGCTTCGGCAAATTTCTATGCGGATCGATAATAATACTCTTATCTTACGTGTCATGGGTTGTATTTTCCAAAATACTTTTCAAATTATTTTTTGGTTTCATAAACTTTACAAAACAATGGTATTTGGATTTTTCCCAATTCTACAGCAAAATTATTCCTGGCTTATTCTCTATTTCTCGGTTCGGATGGCCATTAGGTCCAAATATTACGAGATTACTGGGTAGTGGGAGTCGACTACTCTCTCCGCACACACTTTAATCCGCTCTTGGAAGTGACACGCTAATTCTCATTCTCATATTTGGTTCTTTGAGAATCGCTCACAATGAGTCATCCTGTCTTACACAGACAATTTGAAAAAGAAGGACCGCGAAATAACGCAATGTTAACTAATTTTGTATGATTTAAAGTCAACTGGCTAAGCGGAATCAGATTTTTAATACTAAAAAGTAATCTACTGACCAAAAATGTCATCATAAATAACGACTTATACAACTAAACTATTATGCATCTATGACTAACAGTTTTTTAAGCCCTTCGAAAACCTTTTCCACTATTACAATTATTTTCTTGTATTAATGCTACAAACGGTTTACGTTAATATAAGTACGTATATATCTTAAAAGTCAGGTTATGTACTATTGCACATTATTAGCCAATAGTAACAACGATACATGTCATTTATGTTTTGTTAATGTACGAGTAAAATTGGAAAACATTCTGTGAATAGAATATGTGCACAGTGATTAAAGATGATTGCAAATTAGTACAACCAATAGATCTTCAGTTGAAGATTGGGATGTTTTAAGAGAGTATACACAATTAAATTTGAGTGAAAGACATTAAAATATTAACTTACGATAAGACTATGATGTAACCGGTGAAGTGAGGAATCCAACGAGATATAGAAATTGGTAAATTCATATCGAAAAATCCGTCAAGGAATTGTGGTTGAAACGCGCATACCAAGGCGTAGTAAAAATGAGACTAAACGTGAGCAGTCGTGTAGAAAAGTAAAAAGTGAAACAAGGTTTTAAGCTTTATCTTCATGTAATCAATATCAACATGTAAAGGTTCAGAGAGTTGTTTGACAAAAACTGCAAGAATATTACACATACTCTTTTAGAAGCTGTGAGGCGGAGACAAAGAAGAAACATTATTTCAGCCTCTACAAACACAGCCTTTGGTCCTTCGGTTGAGGCGGCCTACAGATTTAATATATTTCTCTTTCTGACGCGTCAGCAAGAACCTTGCGTTCAGATTGAATCGTTGTTATACATGTGCATTTGTGTGATAAGTCTTTGTTGAACACAATCATATCTTTGGGATATTGCATATTGAACTCTTACGAATAATTAGTGCTTTACAGTTAGTAAGGGATTAAATAACATGGATTATGCAAATGTGCCATTGAATTATAATAATAATAGATAATAATTTATAAAAGAATAGAAAAATATAATCATGCCAAAACATTTTATTTCATTTAGAATAATATATTATTTTATATTTAATTTAAGTTTGGTTAGTACAAACTTTGATTATAATGTCACAATTAGGTTTAAAAATGTGGTTTTCAGGTATAAAACTTTGGTGAAATGCATTTTTGTGTCAAAGTGATCCAAACGTGACTAGTTATAGTAAATGTGGGATTAGACAAGGATGAATTTATACCTGCTGAGCAGCTTTTTATTATGAGGTAATTCTACTAAATGTTTCTCGTGATCCATAGGAATGATTGTATTTAAACTATTGATTCAGGAATTCCACGCCTCAGAACTGTATTAATGTGATTCATCATTCAATATAACTGTTTTAAGGAAGTGTTGAAGTTTGAAAAGTTTTAAATAATTCTTTAAAATTATTACAGGATTAAGTTAAAATTAAGTTCTTGATTCACACCATAAAGATACCAAGTGTATTGTTAAAAATTTAATAAATACAAATGGGTAGAATAAATATGTCTAATTTCTCTTCACAACAAAGAAATAGTTCGTGTATATGCGCGCATGAAATTACGGACCAACGACAATTATACTGATAATATAGTTTTTTTATTGGCGCAAACAACTCCCAGTGTTACAAAAGCGCTTGGAAATTCCAAATTCCATGATGGTTTCCAAGAAACCTCAACAACAAATACTTCAAAGAAATAATCTTATACAGTATATAACTGCGATTAAAACGACACAGACTTATCAGCAGACGTAATATTTTTACAGTTGAGTTTTTATCAATGTTCCTAGTCATGGTGGTGTATCGCATTTATCGGCCAACATTGACCTCACTATCAGGAACCGGCTGCCTGCCTCGTATTTATATAGTACACTCGTGAAACGTCTTCAGTGTAAATCTTCAGCCCAGTAATTTTGTGATGATTTTCGGGTCAGTTACAGTTCTGGTTTTGTGCGCTATTGCACGTGAGTACAGCAATTGTGTAGTTTTAATCACTAGTGCTATTACATGTAACTACTTATAACACCACGTAATAAAGCTCAGCTACTGTGTTTCACCTGGAGTTCATTTATGCATGATGCATCGTGCTCTGAGATATGTTTTAAAAACTAAATAGTATATATAATTGAACAAGTAACTTTTGGAGAGGAAGGTATCTAGTTGAGGGGTTCAAAGATGATTTCCGAGATACGGCAAATCCAACTACGGGAGTTACGTTTAAGAGTAATCAATTTCGCAATGATACTTGCCAATTGACAATACCGTGAAGCCCTCATCAGTACCGGGCCTCTGTCTTCCTAAAGTTGAGAGAAAAATCACTTAAACTGGCATGAGCTAGAGAATAATCTCTTTATCTAATCGTTTCGCTCACAAAGGACCATATAATTTCGTTTTAGACACTTCATAAAACACATAAAACTTGAAAGGACTTTTTATGTTTTTCACAGTCATGAACAACGGTTATAAAAAATCAATCATTATTATTGATTACTGTTATAAGGAACTAAAAAGTTGCCATATTATTGAAGACAAACTCTTACGTAATACTGCAGATGCATTTTCGTTTATTTACGTTTCTCGTGCTTTAGACTTTGGAACCACTACTTTCCGTAGTTTAAGTGTTGTCCTAACCCGTTAAAAGTGTTTCTATAGATCAGATAATTACGAATCTACACATTTTTGATAACGGTTCTGTGTTAAAACGTAAATAGCCAGTTCCAGAGGTTTCAAGCGATGACACACACCCATTGATTTAAATATTAAGGCCCTATACGTTGGTTCCCTGATACGTTTACAGCTTACCATCTATAGTATTCAGACGTTTGTTTGTACACAACTTTTTACGGATACATGACAATAAATATGTAAACAGAATAAGATCAATAACACTAGTGATGAAATGATGTTAATAACAAATTTAAATAGATTACAATAGTAAACTTAAAACAATTTAAATAGTAGTAACAAATTTCTGACAGTGCCTTATCTCAGCTGTATGAAAAAATTAAAATGAAAACTATACTTTTAGCCATACTTTTTAAACATACGGAATTTTGTTATTAATAAATTTTGTCATATTCAAATAGTTTGTTACGTTGTAAACCACCGTATATTGGGAACCTCACATATTATACAGACAGTAATCTAAACAAAATATAAGGGTACATGTTATCGAAATGGAAACAAGGGAAGACGAGTGGCAATCTTTCCCAGTTTTCGAGAATCACAAGATCGGACTGATCAGGGATTCGGATATGGTGAAAAAATAAAAATGTAATAAACACAGCGAGAAAAAGTGAGTAGGATGTTCACAATACTTAAACGTTGCACAATTCATATTCATGGTTGTATTTTTACTTATATTATAGCATTGCTCATTTAAAAGTATTGGAAATGTCTGGCAATGTTTTCTATCCTGAAAGTGGAAATTACAAAACCTGTAATGGCAGATACTTTTTAGCCATTTGTGCACATCGTCATTTTAAAATCTGTAGAAAAAGCAACCATGAGTAACTATATAGTATTAAATACGATATATATATATATATATATATATATATATATATATATATATATATATATATATATATGTGTGTGTGTGTGTATGCATTCATAATTAAAATAAATATATGAATATATGTAATTTTGCAAGAAATAAAGATATAAATCATGTGCCAGTACACGTTTTCAACTTTTAGAAAATCCTATTTTTTAAATGCTAAAACTTTGCAGGCATACAGAATGGTAATTTGTGTTGAAAATTTGTATAGTTTTTGTCATCTGTAATGGGTATAAAATAAGTTGTGTATCAAATTAATCGAGGAAATATTCCAAACAATGTAATGTATGATGTTATCTATTTGAATTGGACTGATAACAAAAGTCTCATTATTATAGTGACTGCCTTTTACCCCTTCCAAAGAATAAACATATTGTAACTTCATTTTACAATTCTATTAGATCAGATGTTATCAACATAGAGAGAGAGAGAAGAGAGAAACATCTTTTATTCACAATCATCAAGATTTGATAAGCGTCAATACAGTCTTCAAATTTCAAATACATGTTGAGTTAGACTAGACTTGCAAAAGCTAGGTCATTGTCCTTCCAAGAGAGAAACTCATTCACTGCGTAGAATGGCCGCTGCACAAACCACCTCCTCAAGTGTCGTTTGAAGGTGAACTCCCTTAAGTTCTTCAGCTCATCCGGAAGGAGATTGAAGAATCTGGAACCTGCGTAGGAAGGTTTCTTCGCAAACAGCGCTGTGCGATGAGAAAGAAGGTTGAAATTGTTCGCATTCCTGGTTCGGTGCTGGTGGATAGATGAATTTATCGGTGAGTTACTATTGCAGGCTTCCATTATAGTTGCCAAGATGTAAGCTGATGCCACGGTTAGGATTTCCCACTTACGGAAGGTTTCCCTACAGCTTTCACGGAATCCCAGTCCAGCCATTGCTCTAATCGCCCTCTTCTGGATAAGTAGGATTCTCTCCAAATTGAAGCAGGACGATCCACCCCACAAAGCGATCCCATAGGTCATATGGCTATCAAACAAGGCAAAGTAAGTCGCTCTGACTGCCTCCTCAGTTCCCACAGCTACAATTCTTTTAATGGCAAATAAGGCAGTGCTAAGTCTCCTGCAAAGACAATCTATATGATTCTTCCAAGAGAGGTCAACATCCACAACAACACCCAGGTGTTTGGTGTTGTTTGTGATCAGAAGATTTGGGATACCACATATTAGCTTTTTCTTTGGTCCAAACAGCAACTGCTTTGTTTTTTCCTCGTTTAGAACCAAGTCATTCCTGGAGCAGTAGTCAGAGGCCACACTCAAAGCAATGAAGGAATTGACCTCAACTGAATCCACATTCTTCCCTGATGATAAGATGACGGTATCATCGGCATACATATAGCAATTGCCATAGGGGTTGCCATAAGATGGTAAGTCATTAGTAAACAATATAAACATAACAGGACCCAACACTGATCCTTGAGGCACACCTCTGCGTACAGGCAGAGGACAGGATCTTGACCTGCACAACTTCCCCCCAGTGACGTGAGAAATTTCCACAATTTGTGACCTGTCTTCCAGATAGTCAGAGAACCAGCAGAGAGCCCTTCCATCTATTCCCAGGAAGCTCAGTTTTGATAGAATCAATTCGTGGCCTAGGCAATCAAAAGCCTTACTCATGTCGACGAAGATCCCGGAGACGGAGTAGCCATTCTCTATGTTGTTGATGATGTCCTCTAGAAGTTCCACCCAACCTGTCAGTGTCGACCTACCCTTCATGAAACCATGCTGACATTTGGTAAGAAGGCCATTTATATTGAGGTGTTGAAATAGTCTTGTTACGACAATCTTCTCGACGATCTTTGAGAAAGTTGGAACCAACGATATTGGCCTATAGTTGCCCATGTCCTCTTGTTTCCCTCGTTTATGGAGAGGAAAAACCTTAGCCACTTTTAGTTTAGAAGGGAAGCGTCCCTGCTGAAAGGAGAGATTGCATATGTCTACAAGTGGCACCAGAAGCTCCTCCTTGCAGAACTTAACCATTCTGGAAGAGATCTCGTCCAAACCAGCAGAGGGTTTTTGCTTTATAGAGTCGATCGTCCTAATCAATTCCGCCTCGTTTGTAGCTGTAAACTCATTCAGTCTTACTAGGCCGTTGTAGACTTCCTCGACAGTTGGATTAGGAGGTGAGTGACCTGAGGCAACAGCCGAAGACTGAAGAGTTTTTTCCGCAATATCGACAAAAAACTGGTTAAAACAGGAAGCAATTTCATTAGGATCCGTGATGTTCACTTTGTCAACAGACAAGGATTTTACTTCAGTTTGTGGGACTTTGTTAGGGGTTCGCTCGCAGTTAATCACATCCCAGATGGCCTTGCTTTTATTATCGGATGTGCTGATGTGGTTGGAGTTAAAGGTGCGACGAAGCTCTTTTAATTTTAGGTCATATGACTTTTTTAAGTTGTTCGCTCTTATTTTATCTCCATGACCTCCACTGAGAAGATATTGATTGTTGGCTTCCAAGAACCTTCTCTTCAATTCTCTGACCTCTTCACTGCAGAAAATTTCTCTTGTTTTGTTTCTCCCACTCCTAGATTTTCTCGGAGGACAAGTAAGGTCAAGGATCAGTGTGACTGTTGCAATGAAATTGTTGTATGCATCGTTCGTGTCACTGCAGCCTAATACATGATCCCAAGATTCCAGAGCCAAACGATTTTTTAACTGGGTCAAGTTGGTGAGATTGGTGATTCTTCTGGATACAATGGTGGGTTTCTTGAGAGAGATCGGTAGCTGCAGTGAGCACAGCTGTCCAGTGTGGTCCGAGATTCCAGTAGGAACCACCCGTACCGTTACTTGGTCCAAGTTCAAGTCAGTACATACGGCATCGATGGAGGTAGCCGAAGTTGGGGTGATCCTGGTTGGTGGAAGTTGTATTCTTGCCATGGAAAAAGATGCCAGGAGTTCATTTAACATGCTTCTCTCAGTTGTTGATTCGAGATCGTTAATGTTTATGTCCCCAATGAGTAAGACATGCGAATTATTATTTGTAGGAAGTAGATCCAGGATCTCCGCTAGTATCTCAAGAGCTTGTCTGGTGTGGGCTAGACTACCTGAAGGAGGTCGATAAATCCCCACTATAAGCAACACTTTGGAGTTGCTCAGCGTGATCCTCATTGCAGCAACCTCACAAACAAGAGGAATACTAAGGTGTTCGAGTTCCAGATGAGATGTTTCATTCTTCAAGCTATTATTTTTGTAGATCGAAACTCCACCCTTCATGCGATCTTCCCTACAATAAGCCGCCACCAGAGAGAAATTTATCAGTTTAGTGTTCAAGATCTGTTCAGGTGAGTTTCCATGTTCTGTGATAACTACGAGGTCTGGGTTCAGCTGAAGGAGAGTGTGGTTCAATATTTCAATTTTATTTTGTATCCGGTCTACATTTTGATGGAATATGGTTAGATTCATGGTACCGTTAGCTAGCTTAGGCTCTGAGATGAGAGTCTTGTAAGAAATTTCAGGAGAATCTGTTATCGTCTGTGCCTTGAGCTCCTTACTGGGTCTAAAAAAGACTTTGCTGACGGATTTGAGTTGACAGCTGGCAAAACGCCATTGGCAGGGACAGGTGGTGTGATGTGGGAAAACTCTATCCGACTTACAGATGGTTCGTGTTCAAGAATTTTATGTCTAAATGCTTCAGAATCATCAGCTGCTACAATTGTTATTAAATTAATGTAAAAATCTAAGTGTTGGTGGTAAAATTCTTCAACAGTTTGTCCGAAGGGACGTATCCTTGCGTTACAGGGAGGATTACAGACAGATTTATTTGAGGGTTCATCGCTAGGCTTGTTCATAATACTCTTGTCAGCAAGAGTGCAGTTGGTCGTGGGAGACTGCTCTGGGTTCCTCTCTTTAAGGGTTTCATGGGAGTCATGACAGAAGGAATATAGGGACTGGTAGTTCTTCTCCAATGCCAATAGGTCAGCTTTCATTGTCCTTACTTCATTTTTGATGGTCACCAGTGCCGCGTTAGGAGATATCGTGGGAAAAGATCGCTCACTAGATGCGTCTTGCCGAATAGTGGAGGGGATATCCCCAGCTTCAGACCTCAGTGATAAGAGTTCCTTCTCAAGCGTTACAATTTTCCTCTCTTGGGAATCAATTTTCTGCAGTTGCTTCTCATCGTGTCCCTCAGAAGTCTTCTGTACCTCAATTCTCAAGTTTATTTCTCTCTCCAATTGTCTCTCCATAGCACGTAGATTGTCCAATAGTATCCCTTCCTTCACAGTTAGGGAGTCAATTGTGTTAAAAAGATCCTCAATTTTTGCCTCCATTGAGTTCATTTTTTGGGTTAGAATAGAGTTCTCTTTTTGTAATTCGGCATTATGTAAAAGAAGCTTTGATCCAATTTCAGCCGATATTTGCAGTTTGTTTTCTTCGGTCCATTCTGCTTCGGAGTACGAGGCAAGCATTGATTTAAGCTCGTCTAGTGATCGGGCGGTTTTGTAGGCAGTTGGTGACAGGATGTGCTCTGAATTGGAATGAAAAGAATAGTTTTTTGGATCACAAGTTGGACAAATCCATTTTTCATCCTTATTGTTTGTAGTTTCATTGTAATGTTCTGATGACATACCCATACATACTCTGTGATACCAGGTGTTACAAATCCCTTCACAAAAAATAGCATCATCATCATCAGCCACAATTATGTCACAGAGCGGACATAAAACATTTTCCTTTCTGGTGTTCGATCGTCGGCCGCTGCTCAAAGGCTGTTCCACGCGATAGTTATTCATTTTATTCCTTGATCTTGATCTTGTCTCCATTGAGTATAGTATGCACAGATGGAGGCAGCGAAAACAAGAAGCTTGTGACTACTGGGATAAGATTAGGATGCGTTGATTCACTGTAATCTTTACAGAACAGAGTATTGTTATTGACAGCTGTAGTAATGACCTTTAGTGACGTTACATAGAGAACTTCATAGACTATTTTGTTAAAATAGTCTACTATTTCATTAATGTGCTGTTGATTCGTACGTTTGGAGACCTAGGGAGCCTTTTTGTAGCCCCTTATATTGATTTCATATAGTACTGAGTAGACGATCATGTAAACGAGATTCAGAAGGCCGTGGATTCTTTCGGGCAAAGATTCCTCTATGCAGAGCTCAGCAACAGCAGACGACGACCCACGAGACAGTGACAGTGGACAGTGAAAAACAGATGACTGGTAGGAACGATGGTCAAGTGAAATGAAGGAACAAAATTAAACTAAACCGGAATGCTGAGACGATGAGCCATTGACAACTGAACCTGCAGGCTAGGGTTGATGTTAATTGTAGTTTTTGAAGTGGGATGTTACATACATTTCCACATCTATTGACATAATCTACTTACAGGCTTAGTCGGCACAAAAACAATTATTCTTGACCGAAAATAACAAACATCCCGCAAGTAAACGGTCAAATCACCCGCCCGGCAGACCCGCGCAGATCGGTCCCGATCTTTTTTTTTTTTTTTTTGTTTTTTTGCAAGTTGTAAAACGCAATTTCATGAAAATGTACAAACCCTCTTTGAGACTTGTTATTTCTAGTAATCACGAGAAATAGTTTATTCCCCTTCCCCAAATCAAATGGGTATGATACTTCTGTAAACCGACAATTATCTGAACCGCATGATTAAACATGATAAAACATGTTATGGCTTCACTTATACAATTCATATAAAACGGTTGACCAATGATTTGTGTGCAGTGTCACCGATCACAGCGGAATCGGTTTGCAAAGATGCCGGGTGCTCCCACTCCTGTATAACGGCCGTCGATATTCCTACATGCACCTGTCCTGAGGGCATGGTCTTGGAGGATGACTTCAAGACTTGCACAGGTAAGATAATCTTTATCATTAGAATAAAACGTTCCAGAAAGTGCGTAGGGATTTAGAGTTTTTTAAGACAAGTTATTCAATTGTTATTAATGTTTTTAGTATATAAGGAACTTGAACAAAATAATTTTCAATACAAAGAAGTTTTATCATTTTTAGGTTCTTTCCTGTTAAAATTAATTATTATTTAAAAGACGCTAAGTGAACTAATATTTTTATTTTATACTTTTTCTGAATAAAGTAGGTTTTCAAAGACTTTTTATTTAAATTGTTGATATTAATAATGCAAGTTGTAAAACGCAATTTCATGAAAATGTACAAACCCTCTTTGAGACTTGTTATTTCTAGTAATCACGAGAAATAGTTTATTCCCCTTCCCCAAATCAAACCTTGGATACACCACTAACTTATATTCGTGTAACCTCGTAGTGTCCTTGACAACAAGACAACATTTTACCGCGGAGAATCCAGAATTCTTGCTTAATTAATTGTAGGTGTTAGGGAAAACTGAACACACAGAAAGATGTAGCATGTCTATATGCCTATCCAACTCTTGTATAACAACTTAGAATGTATTGTTATCTCATACCTTGAAATAATATGGGTAGTTTTGTATAGAATGAATAGTGTTACACACAAAAAGTAATGTTGTATTTTGAAATAAGACTAAAATATATCAATTTAAACTTACGAGTACTTTAAACTGCACTAAGTTATTGATAACCTAAAACAACTGAAACAGAGTGAAATTAAAACAATTTTCGAAACTTCACTACCAACAACTGTTTTACACTTAGCCTACTTCTGATTATTTACAGTTGATTATTATCAGGTACCCGCGGCTTCGCACGCAATTTCCTGTTACAAAACAGAATACTATATTCATATATTCTTTTTCTATGACATTCCGGTCATTTAAATTACCGGTTAAATTTATTGATGGTTCCACAATTGAATTATGCCAAACAATTATCACATTATGTTAGATTTGGAATCCAACTTAGATTAATATCTAAGTGATTTTTATGTTTTCACCGATCCAGAAATATGTATAAGGGGTATACCTGTATGATTCTGGTGTAAGGCGAAGATTATTTCCATTTGCTTTTCTTTAACTACAGCAAACATGCTATACACAACGTCAAGGGTGCTAACCAGATTCGATTACCTTATGTGCAAACATTCGCTGCTTTGTACAATAAGATAGTTTTTCTAACAGCGATTAAATACTATTTCCATTGTATTAGGTGGTTTATTGATCATTGGTGCAATCGGAATTTAAATAAGATAATAACTTTGTCTTTGTAATTTGCATTACACTACTGATCAAGCACTTTACAATAATAATAACATATTTTAAAATTTAAATGTAAACAAATGTCTCTTTGATGATCTTCAGCTGAAATTGTTAATAGCTGTTCACTTTGTATTACGTGTCATAGCGCAGTCTACCGGATCCTATGTAAAACATTCCAAAATCAACACAAACTTATAAATAAAAAGTCAGTTAAATACAAAATTTCAATTGGGACCGAATCGTAGGTCTAATCCACTCCTGAACACACAAAGAAATCTCATTAAAATCGGTCCAGCCATTTAGGAGGAGTTCAGTGACACACGTACACAATAAATATTTATGTATAAATATTATAAAAGACGAGTATTAAAAAGATTATAAATTTCAAAGCACTTAACAATAGTAAGGGTACATATAACCAACCATATTTATATAAATATAAAATATTAAAATGTAATATATTCTTGTGACGGATGGAAATAAACTTAAAGCAGTTTTCATAAGCTTCTATGGTGTTTCAATTCTGCACAGTGCCTGTGACGATATTGCTGGGTATGCATAGAAAAATCAGTGCGATCACAGGGGGAGAAGGGGAAGTGAGGTCTCTACTTCCTGTTGGCACGACCGCCTTTGACTTCCATTACAACAATAAGGAAATCATCGCTTTCGCTGATAATAACATAATGAGGTAATAATCCTTTAACAAACTATATATTTGTATTTATTATTATTATATTGCAATTATTAATATTTATATAATAATAATAATATTTTCTATTACTTGAAAGTGTGCGTGTATATTTAGTTATCAAGTACACTTTAAAATTAAAATACCCCTTCCGGCTCAGTAGGAAGAAAATTAGTTTTCAGACGTAGCGTCATCTCAAAATTTAAAACTGAATTTGCATGTTTAAAATATAACTCTGAAAAACATATTATTGTTTGAGAATACTGGCAAATACGATTCATTGGCACAACACTGATGGGACGATGAAATGTCCCATCATATTTGTCTTAACGTTGGGATGTTAGTAAAATTATAACACTATCAAACATTTAGAAACTCCATAATATTGAAAGCTTACAGCAAAAAATGTATAGGGATATATTAATTTCTTTGGAAAAAACGTGACTCCATATAGGTTCAATTAATCAGAAATTATGGTCGTTTACTTATTTCCTCATGGTAGATCACTGCCTTAGGAGTTAAATATTAAAATAAAGCAAAAATAAGCAAGAATAAATATTGCTTAAAACTGCTTTAACATTGTGAAAAATCCTATTCACCTGAATTTTGATTTATGTTTTAAAATACCCTAAGAAAGAGTTTGGGCCAAATGTGAATAACCGCCATCTTGAAACTTTTAGTAGCTAGGACTGCCTAACAAAGTCAACCAAGCTACGTATAAATACAGTCTTCTTTGTACCATGTATTGTATGATAATATTATGAACTATGGTAGTTATCACAATTTTTTCGTAATTTTTATATTACTTAAAACTTTGTACGCTCGCTATCTGAGAATCTTACGAGATATAAAAAATACATAACAAACAAACATTATTGCAAATGATGAGTACCCAACACTTTGTCTTTGTTTTGCGATAGAATGCACCGATTGATATATTATAACCATTCCTATTCTAAACTTTAATTGTCCACCATCTTAAATCCTTGAGAGATATCAAAAAAATTGGAAGAATAAAAGTTTACATAACACTGGTGTATTTATAAATGTACCATATTGGGTTTATGTTGGGCATTAGTAGTGATAGAAGTTTTGCTAAAATGTGAATGAAAACTTTTATGATTAATACTGACTAACGAACTCATCCTAGCTATGAGCAAGTACCAGTACTCTCTACCAATTTCAGTCTGGTTATTTTAAAATTACCGCAGTTACAAGATCAACTTGTATTGTATAAGCTCATACATACATAAATACATATACAGTAAGTTGGAGGAATTTAGCTGTGCTCGTAGGGCCCAGATACTACCCTCTCAACAAATAAACGCTATCTGTGTGGCGGGTTGCGTTTACGTGCTAGCCGCTGAGATGAAGGCGCAACAATCTCTTTAACGACTTTAAACTCACGATTTTGATTTGCATATAAAATTGACAAATACGTTATTTTCAAAACACGTTAAAACACTATAACAACTGTAAAACATGGATAAGGTCAGATTATTCCTATTATTTGGTTTTCTCTTATTCCACCACAATCAGCACTTTTACAAAACAGACTGATTTTAGCGAGTGTGATGAGTTATTTGGGCCAATAAGATTCCTGAAAGGAGGGTTTTACCCATGAGTCACAGTAAATGTTTTCGGGACGGAGCGCATAATGTTACCCCGCCACCCCTCCCACCACACATCATCACCACACACTCAAGGTCACGCGCACAGCTAAAGTACTCGAACTGTAATGTAGTTTTGGTTTCTGGGGTCATGATCGGAGAAAATGAAAAGTATTTTTTAGGAACTGAGGACGATTGGAATAGGGAGACCTCTTGAAAATCTGACGAAAATATCTTAACATGTTACAGGTTTATAAGGTCTTTATATAACTTTGGTTTATAAGGTTATAACAAGGTTTATAACTTTGCAAAATTTACTTTAATCAAACTTGAAATTTAAATATGATATTCCTTTAATTTTGTTCGATGATCTATTTATCTGTAAATTATCACACTAATTAGCCCAAAAGCTGCAATGAAATATTATTTAAGTACGTAGCCACCATTCGTAATCGTTCTTGAAACATAAGTTTGAAATGCCGCTAAATGAGGGACATATATTATGATTGTTTTTGAATAGCATGAACACAATAAATAAGAATTGTAATCCTTGGAGGTAGGAGTCCTTGTTATGCATCCAATGGAAACTACATAGACGAGTCTGAATATCTGGTTCTTTATTGCGATGAAGATTTGGCACAGTAGAGTTCTACTCGTATACTACCCTAGAGTGAGTTGAAAGAAGCATACTAGAGTTAATTAAACGTGTGAAAATCATTAGCTATTGAACGAGAAGTACAAATATAGCAGATGTTTGAATTTAAAACCTTTAAAACAGTTGGTTTATTATTAAAATTATGTAACTTACAGGTATTCTTTTGCGGGAGAGTTAACAATACCTAAGCAGCCATCAGCCATAGCCACACCAACTTCCAGGGTGTCTAGTCTGGCGGTAGACTGGATCCATCAAGATGTCTACTGGATCAGCCGGCAGCGCTCTGCGATAGAGGCGTCCTCTCTATCTGGGAACAGTGTCCGGGAAATCATTGCTGTTGAAGAAGAAGAGTCTTCTGATTGGAACAATCTCGTTATTGATCCTGCCGCAGAGTGAGTAGATTCATTGAGCTTTATACTAGTTTAAATGAAAATGTATTGTTCCGTGAAAGGCATTGTTATACCATGGGGCAGTAAAAAGACACGTTTATCCAAACAAGTTGTTGTTGAATGTGCTGAACTATTATTTGCCAATAAAATGGAATTATTTATTAATGTACATGAACTTTAAATATTAGAACAATTGTATATCTGGCTTTATTGAGTGTTTGGATGGAAAATCGGCACATTTAAACTTTTAGAGTCACTGGTCAATGTTACCTATCATTAACATGGCTTGTGGGTGTGTCCTTAGACATAATCAAGCCTAACGTTATACCCCTCTTGTGGTAAGTCAAAATGACGTCAGAGGCATCTGTGGTTGTAGTTCTAAGTGGTTGCAATGAGGATACCCCAGACTATCGACCCTGAAACTCCCCCTAACGCGGGTCTATCGGAACTGTTATTTAGTGTTTAAAACATTTTAATTTATCGAACGATTAACGTTTTAATTTATAACGATTACGTTATCCCTAACTTTGGCATCAACTCTTATGTAATTTTGAAAAACATTTCATTAATAGGATTTTCCCATATTTATTGATAACTAGGGACTATTGCATTATTTCTGCTACTATTTTGATAATTATTTCACCAGGAAGTTGTTCTGGTTGGGAAGAAAAGGTGTCTACAGTTGTGGTTTGAATGGAAAGAACCTCAAGTCTAACATCACCAGTTGGCCTGTGGATGCTGAAGACATAGCCCTGGACACTCAGAATAAGCTGATATACATCATCGGTAACTATGGCAACGGTGTCAACAAGGTGGTGGCTGCAAGTCATTATGAAGGTACTCCGGTGGGTGATATTGTAACCATTGGGCAGTCTGGGAGTAAGATATACGGCTTTGGGGTTTTGGGTAAGTATTGAACTCAGAAACTAAAAGCAAGTTTGATTAAGCTATCAGTTAATGCTCGTGTACATATACATATAGGTGTGAAGGATCCTAACGGGTAAATAAGTGAGGGTAAGTGTCCTAGAACGTTGGAGGAGGTGAAGGCGTAACGGGTGCCTTCATACAACTTACAGCTCACTGCATTTCGCCTAGATTTGTCATTGACGAATCATCGCAGTCAATCAGTGCTCCACTTCAAAGCACAATAAAACTTTAATATTTAAATACTAAAAATATTTATTACACATACTGAATTCTTTGTTATTTTTATTTATTCAAAATACTAGCAGGGAATGAGGCTTCCGCAGAATATTTATTTTTAATATTTGTACTGATTTATTATTAGAAAAACAAGCCTCATCATAAGTATTTCCCGATTTCAGGCAACACGATCTACTGGGAAAGCAATCATGACGGAGAAAACTTGTACAAGTGTGAAATTCCCTCTGCCAAAGAGAAGGCAAATGTGACTTTAGTGGAGGAACTGTATCAGGTACGTTTCATAAAATAACTTAGTGGTTTTATGATCTTTTAATTAAGTGTTCGAAATTATATTCATTCCAAAGATTATCTCATGACATTCACTATACAAAAATATCAGAAATGCAATACATGAAATACAAAATCGAAAGTGAAGTTTCTTTTTAACTATATCAACTGGTTAAATTTAATGATATATAATTAAAAATTGTACTAACTAACAAGGAATATTCTTTGCCAGGGGATTTCCGATGAAATAAGCTTCTACGATCGTCTACATAGTAAGCTCTAACTCTGCAAGTTTGAACTGTGTATCAATCCCAGACCCACATTTTATGCGGAAATTATGTTTCAAAACTTTTCATGTAATAACGCATATTTGTTAGTGTCAGTACCCCGTTTTTCACCTATGTGCATTATCGTGTTTGGAGCAAGATTTCTTATTTGGAGTTATTTAGGAAGAATTCATAAACCTGCGAAATTCCTTCAATAGACGGGGACTGGTGGAAACTTATTTCATTGCTATTTGTATACCTTTTTCTACTGTGATTATTTAACCCTGATACTCTTAACAAAGTCAAACCAACTATCCAAACTTATAAGTCTTTTAGCGTATTTTAGGTTGATTGGTAACGTAGATCCAATTTTATTTTATACTACTAATGAGACAAAGGAATTATACTTTAGTTTCTATAGGATACGTTGATGTGTTATTTTTAGGTAAAAACTGTTATCAAATAACACATTTCATTAAACCTAATAGTAAGAGTAGTAACTATTACAATTTAGTAATATTTACTTTAATTAAATTTGTATAATTGAAAAATTTAACAATATTGTAACACTTGTAATATAAGCTATAATTTTCTATTCAGGCAATCAAAGTGCTATCCCTTAAGTACCAACAGTAATATTTAGCAAACCATAAAATAAAAAGAAATTACATTCTAAGTTACCCAAAGTAAAAACTAGCAGTACTGATGGATACTTATCATATAAGAAAATACGATGTAGTTCTTAGAAAACTATTAGCAAACTCAGATAATTCAAAAGTTCCATATTCCGTTATTGACTGAGTAGAATATTACACTACGAGTATAATTTACGGAATCAATGTAACTTTAGTATGTCACAATACAATGGACAATAACATAGTTATCTGAGAATTATTGGAAATAGTCATCTTTGAATAGGTATAAAGATAAGAATAAACCGTAACCACCATTTCACATTCATTTTAGAGTCCTAATGTGGGCCTGAAACAGTTTGAAGGATACTATAATAAAGTCTGTCGATATCCTTACTAAGTATTAAATCCAAATATAAGATGGGATTAAATTTGACCTAAATCAGTTTTTCCAAATTGGCATATGAATAATTAAGAATTTTGCGGTTGTTAATTTTTTATTATGGTTATATTGCTCTTTTATAGTTTTATGCCTACAGAATTAGGAATGCATTTATACAAAGTATAGCATGCAATATAGGTTACAATTATTCTGCTGATTTTTTAAATTTTAGTAAGATATATATCATGAGTGTGAATTATGAATGAGACAAGACTTTTACTTTCAGATAGTGTACGACTTGAAGATATACCACCCTGACATACAGAAGACTGGGAAGTAGAAAGAGAATATTTCTGTGGTTTTAGAGAGCTTAATCCTAGACAGTGAGATAATTGTCCAGTCGGGTCTATGAATCAGAGATAATTGTAGTACTTGCTTGAAGAGTCCCTGTTGGATATTAAAAATAGAACATGTTAAATATTTTGATATTAATGTAAATATTGTCAATAAATGTATATTTTTACTTTGCTTTTCATGTGCATTAATTTGAACCCTTAAAATAGTTAATGAGGTATTTAGGTTTTTTTAATTCTCACGGCTCTCTAGAGTAGTTTCATGTGATTTGTGAGGAAAATAATGTACGATTTTTAATTTAAATCTGTTTTGAGAAGAGAAAAATTATTATATTTTATTTTAAAATTATGTTTTACAAATGAATTTTAAGTAATGGTCTTTATTAATGAAGTTACCTAACTGAATAATTGTAGATTATTTAAAAAATTTGATGAAAGTCAATAATGAAAATCAAAGGAAACTTATCCAAATAAAGAACTTATTTTAAATCCTAAGAGTATTACAAATGGGAAAGTGTATTTCTTCGTTTTGTGTTCACGCATAAACTGATCAACCGATTGTAATGAAAGTTTATATGGACATTCTTCGGGTCCCGGGATGAATATAGTCGTATTATTATTTCGAATATTCCTTCAGGCTACGCCCCACTGGTCTCTAAAACAGGAAAACATTCCTTCTTGGTCTCTAAAGTTGTGTAATATGAATAGAAGTTGTGTTAAATGTAATCAACTGTTCTGTGTTAACATAGTATTGTGACAGGATACGTTTATTTAATTTAACCACTATTTTAACTATAATATTTATTATTCATAATAAAAATTTAAGAGATACTAACTCCAATTCTCAGTAATAAAATATATGTGTATTTTTCATTGTAACAATAAGGCAAACTCAGTTATGACACTGGAAATGTCTTAGAACAAAAGAAAATAACAAGATACGTAAGTAGACCTTTTTTGCCAGAAGTAGTTTTCTGAGATCTATATATTTGTATATTTCCTTGGTCGGGACAATGAAACAAATTTAAATTTGCAACGTAAAATATATTAAACCGTTAATTTAAACGGCTGAAGTAGAAGCTTTTGGTTTTTGGCCAATGTAGGTTTCTCAGTTTTACGTGTTTACAAATATTCTATTTGACAGAACAACGCGAGAAGTTCTAATATGGTACTGAAAAGATCTTAGACTGGAAATCAACACTTTAACACGGGAGTAGTTTTCTTAGATCTACACACACTCGTACACCAATAAATATAAACATTTTATTGATCGAGTAAATAAAGTATACTCAGCTGTAGCAATGTAAATACATTAAACTAGAATTGAATTTTAACATCTGGAAGTACAAACTTTTGTGACCGAAGTAGCCTTCTCAGTCCTAAGTAGGTAAATATATTTCCTTCGTCGGAACAACAAGAAGAAACTCAACTATGGTGCTGGAAATATATCAGACCTGAAGTAGATCACAAGAGTCGGAATAAAAGTTTTTTTGAGATATATATATATATTCTTGAATAGGGCAACGAGGCCAATTCAGTTGTGGTTTCGGAAATTTTTTTAATTTGAGCCAGAAATGCTCCTATACTCGCAAAACTTGGTATAGGAATTATTCAACCTCTGTGATTTGACCTAGTGTATTATATGCCTGCAAATCATGTAGTAAACATTTAAGTCAAAGTATTAGCATGATAATACATATGCCTTGCATTTGAGTGTCATTTTGTTAAGATAATTGTTTCAACCAGCTAATATTTTATAAAGATATTAACACTCATGTTAAATGGTTAGATTTCCCTATGCCATAGTTAGATTCAATGTGTGCAAAATAAAATAAATTTAACAAATAATGAAATATGAAGAATCTTGAAGTATTGGAAAAAGGTTTAATTTACTATTACTGGTAAAAGGCTTTTCCGAATCATCGATCTTTTTAATTCATTTACCAGTGATATTAAATTAAAAATAAAGAAATACCTTAAACTTTTAGATTTCCAACATAATACTATAAGTTTAAAATTGACAGTCATATGTAAGTTTCATCTATACTTAAAGATTTAGTATGATTTATAATAGTATTTTTATAACTATATTTATAATATTCTCTTATCAATTTTTCCTCGGTAACCTAATAATCATATAATTATAATCACATAGCCAAATACGACATACTAAATTTCCTATCAAATATAAAACTATAGCAAACCTTAAAACCTGAAGAAAGATTTTTGCTAGAAAACATCAGAAGAAGACATTTAACACGGAACGGGGAGGCGGGACTGAAAGGCTTGAAAGGGCGGCCTTTTGTTGAAGGGTAAAATATCACTTTGTCGTGTCAGTAGGTCTCCAGTGAAAACGTGAGCTCGATAATCCCAAGATATGAACCATTGTATTTTCTACAGACAAAAGCTTTCCTAAAAATACACACTACTTCTCGCAATTGTGCGTTTTTAGTCTATTACATATTTTATTTAGTTCAGTTATAAAGAGAGATAAATTAAGCTTTATCTGAACGTATCTTTAAGGAATATCTATTCGCAGTATATCTCGCAACCTATCTTACGGGTATGTGTTGACTTAATAATGCATGGATTTTGATTTATACATACAAAAGAATGACTTCGATGCAGGTGAATATCTATCCATAAAATGTGACCAAGCGTTGTTGACTTAATAATGCATGGATTTTGATTTATACATACAAAAGAATGACTCGATGCAGGTAAATATTTATCCATAAAATGTGACCAAGCGTTATTGACTAAATCGCTCAAAATCCCAGTAGGCTGGCAATATTTTTTTATGTCTACGTGAGGATTATAAAAGTTTCTAATGTGTCTAACTGTTTGTCTGAAATTTTCCATACAACTTCAGTAAAGCATGTTACTTTATGTGTGGTTTTATTAAACATATAACAAACCCGTTGATTTAGATAGTTCCAGAATTCCTCCATCGAGTACTTGGGAAAATAATTTAATTGTAACTTCCATGTTAAACAAAACTATCAGGTTTTAAATTCACTATATACTCGTAACCCATTTTTTAAACTATGATACAATTACAAATACTGAAATTAATGAAACATATTTACCAGATATCAGTATACTCGTTCTTAGGCAGTTATATAATTTATTTTTCATCATGAAAGACATTTGCTGCCTATGCTTAAACTAGTAATATCTTAAAATAGGAACGTAATGTGATGTATTGAATAATCAAATGTAACTGACATTACACGTTAAAAAGAAAATGTTGATGGATGTTGTGAATGGAAGTTATTGATGATTAATGAGACAAGTTATTACGTCTTGGAAAATATTAGCCATTAATCATTCAAGTTGTAAAGATGTTATCGTTACTCGCATCAATCTAACGATCTCGTCTTGTAGCAACAGGAAATTGTGATGCAAATGTTTAAAATTTTCATTCCATAAGCAGTTAATAGGAATAATAGAAGACACTTCAGAACACGGGCATGAGTATAAGGCGTTTTTTTTCTCATTAGTTTCTGGGATAAAATAAAGAATTAATTTCAAAAAGCTCTAATTGAAAGAAATGTAGGAACAACGCAAGTTTATTACTAACAACCTAGTTATCCGGTTTATAGTACATCAAATTGCTATGGAGAGCTATCTTAAGTCAAGATATGTTAAATCGAAACTACGAATAGCCCTGCGTGTAAATAAGAGTTAAAGGAATAATAAGTTGTCATGTGACTGTTTTTACCACTGCCACCTAAAGTGACAAACATATACATGGAACATTGAGAAGATCGCAAGGGGGGAGCGATGAAGAGGGTGGAGTTATGGTCCGTTATGTACATAATTTGAAGGCAGTGCGGCTAATAGAGTTTGGATGAATTCTTATAACATATAAATGTGTCACACATCTAACCATCTACTTTGCAATAGGACGTGAACTATAAACATTTACAATATTTGTCGTTTTCAAAACAAGGAAGTTATACTGAACATTCGATATGCAAGAAACCAATATATACACATAGATGGTATGAATATTTAGAGTGTTGCATAAAAGAGCTATATGTGCTCTCTAAATGTTATACAAACATAACTGAAATATAGAGAAGAGAACAATACAAGACGTTAAAGGAGAAAGGACACACAGCAATACAGGTATATCCTTTGAAAATACATTTTAAAAGTCATAGCGTTCCAAACATTAACATCTAAATGAAAACGGCTGAAATAGACCTATTTTAATTACATCAAGGAAAAATTAATCAAATAAATGCAAAATGGTAAAAGACACAATAAAACTTTTGTGACAAATATATGTGGAATAACATCAGATGATGAAGATCAAGTCATTAGAGAAAATTTGCGGCCTATCGCCATACAGGTTAAAGTGGCAGAGGTTTTAAAATGTATAAAAAGTGAATGTTAAGTACACATATGGTTGTTTTTTCTGAAAAAAAAAAAACTAATCGAATTTATAAACTTAATACTATATTATTTTGTGAAGAACGGTGCAGTATTAGGTTTTAATACATTTAATTAATAATAATTTAATACATTTTTCTGTATTTCCCTGTTTTTTTTTTTAATATAAGAATTATATACGATGGTGAAAATTTTACAATCTGTACGTCAACCTTTTTATATATCAATTCTGATTTGTAATTTAACCCGGTATGGACAATGTAGTATATAATTTTTATCATACTATTGGAGGACTTGTAGCTTTTCTCAATATATAATTTTTTAACTAATATTAAGAAATATTGTTTAGTTACTATAATAAGTAAATAGTAACAACATACAAATAATTAACTCACTATATGCTTTCAAAGTATAACAAGAGAACAACACTAGTTGGTAAAGTGCCAGGACAGACAGTACACACACTGTGACTTACAGTACACACACTGTGACATACATTACACAGACTGTGACATACATTACACACACTGTGACATACATTACACACACTGTGACATACATTACACACACTGTGACATACAGTACACAGACTGTGACATACAGTACACACACTGTGACATACAGTACACACACCGTGACATACAGTACACACACCGTGACATACAGTACATACACCGTGACAGACAGTACACACACCGTGACATACATTACACACACTGTGACATACATTACACACACTGTGACATACATTACACACACTGTGACATACATTACACACACCGTGACGTACAGTACACAGACTGTGACATACAGTACACACACCGTGACAGACAGTACACACACTGTGACTTACAGTACACACACTGTGACATACATTACACACACTGTGACACATACCGTGTGCTGTTACTATAACTTTAAGTTTATACAAGCTAGCATTCGTATTCTATAATTTACCGCTTCGCTCTTTATGTAATAAGTAAAAATGAAATATATATTTTGGGAAGTTATTAACGTCACTTGTTTTCTGAATTTGAAGACAAACAAAGACTCCAGATCCACATTTAGAAGACCACCACGGAAACTCGCTCCATTGTTACTTTGTCCATTGTCTTCTACAAAATGGAATTGTTCCACAAAAGCTATGTCTAGGAGTTTATCTCCAACTTCGAATATAAACCCTAAAGTTGAAAGTTTGACTTAGATTTCTTTAATTAATAGCTGTTACCTGCCGCTTCTCACGAATTTGAAATCCAATTTTTTACACTATTTAGTAAGAACACTAATGATATTATGATGGAGTCATATGGAAATTTTCAAGAGTTTACACGTATCGTATACGCTAGGTAAATAATGTTGTAATGCTCATGGTTAAAAGAACCAGAGTTAGTGACTCGCACGTTTATGAATTTACGGTTATAATTAATTACGTATTAGTAATAAGTTTAAATCGTATATGTCCAATGTTACAGCTGAGTTTGTATTGTTGCCTTGACCAAGAAAGTACAAATACACAGACCTCTCAAACCTGTTTTGATCAAAAAGCCTTTGTTCCTAACTGTTCTCATAAACAGGTCTAAGGTATTACCTGTGCCTCAATTGAGTTTGTATTATAGTCCCGAATAAGAATGTCCTTATATACATAATATATATATATATATATATATATATATATATATATATACAGGGTGTCAATTAAGTCTGGAACCTCTTTTTTAATTTTTGAACCATAATAGAAAGAAATACTAAAGTTCACACGTGCTTACTGGTGATAGTAACGCTCACATCTGCACAATTACCGACCGGATAATCCCTTTAGGGGACGGTCCACAAGGAGTCAGACAAAATTCTTAAATAGCAGCATAGTCAAGTTTGGTATCAAATTAAAGATCTTACTTAGCAGAGTACAATGCCGCAAACCGGACTTAAAAAGGTCGATTCATTCAGTAGTTATAGCTATTTGAATTTTAAAACTATTGAACAATGTAAATTATTAAGTATTACAAGTAAATACCAATTTTTAAGTACCTGTGATCAAAGTAAGTGTTCAAAATGTTCCCCTCCCATCATCTGACAATGTAGTAAACGAAGCCAGAAATCAATAATTATTACCAATAACACAACTACTGTTAGAATGTGAAAGTGGCAGATTGAGTCTTACACAGCATCCACAGAAACTTAACGTTTGGGCAGGTATTATAGGAAATCAAATTATGGGCCCATTATTTATCAATGGTAAATTAAATGGTGACTCGTATCTAGCAATGCTCCAAAATGAGATAATTCCTGCACTACATTCCTGCTGCTCTTGGTCGACAATTTCAAATAATTTATTTCCAACAAGATGGTGCGCCACCACACTTTGCTCTCCTTGTTAGAGAATACTTGGATACAATATTCCTTCAGATGGATTGGAAGACGTGGTGCAGTAGAGTGGCCTGCTCGTTCCCCTGATTTTTTATCTCCGCTGGATTTTTTTCTTTGGGGATACCTCAAAGATAAAGTTTATCGTACTAAGCCTCGAGATTTGGCGCACCTAAGAAATCTCATAGTCCAAGAAGCTCAAGATATTCCTCGTGACTACCTTCAAAATGCAGTGGATGGCTTTTACAACCGCCTAGGACATTGCCAGACGATGGTAGGGGAACATTTTGAACACTTACTTTGATCACAGGTACTTAAAAATTAGTGTTTACTTGTAATACTTAATAATTTACATTGTTCAATCGTTTTAAAATTCAAATAGCTATAACTACTGAATGAATCCACCTTTTTAAGTCCGATTTGCGGCATTGTACTCTGCTAAGTAAGACCTTTAATTTTATACCAAACTTGACCTATGCTGCTATTTAAGAATTTTGTCTGACTCCTTGTGGACCGTCCCCCAAAGGGATTATCTGGTCGGTAATTGGGCAGATGTGTACGTTACTATCACCAGTAAGCACGTGTGAACTTTGGTATTTTTTTATATTGTGGTTTAAAAATTAAAAAAGAGTTTCCAGACTTAATTGACACCCTGTATATATATATATACACACATATATACATATATATACACACACATATATATATATATATATATATATATATATATATATATATATACATTGTGTCGCAAAAAGTACTTGCTCCGCCGGGACTCGAACCTGGATCTCTTACTTGCCGGGTGAATGTGCTACCATTACACCACAGAGCCCTCACTTTTTACGATTCAATTATTTTGTATTTGACCGTATCTGTCACATATGTGTGTATATACGTATATATATATATACATATATATATATATATATATATATATATATATATATATATATATATGTACATATAATGTATACAAGCTTATGACTGGGAAGACTACTTCGGTCAAAAGATGTATGTTTCTGGTCGTTTAAATTTACTTACAGTCCCACATTTGAATTTCACTTATTACTCCAATCAAAAACTACAAACATTTTTGGCTCTCTAAAATATATTTCCTGCTCTTGTAATTTACTTTCGGTGTATGATATTTCTAGTCCCATAGTGAGTTTGCCTTGTTGTCTTGTAGGAAAATAAGTGCCTTCTTGCAAAGCCATTGTTTCCGAACTTTCAAACAGATTTTCATCAGTCGAACAGAATTTCCACGGTTGGGGGATAATCATTATAGTATAGGACACGTAAAAGAGAAAACATTTGTATTAAGTAACTTGAAAAGAGCAAATCATTACAGAAACTACACTTGATATCAGCTCCATAACCGCCCCACACCACCCCACTTCCATCCTTTTGTTATGGTCTAGAAGTGAAGATTTTATAAAAAACTACGTAGTATTCTTGAAGTCGATGGATAAATTTTTCCCTAAGAGAAAATTCTTTCATTATCTGTGCCAGTTCTGATAGTGGCCATTATGAGAAGGTATTAAGAGATGTAAAAATAGGAAAACATAATTTTTTATCAGGTCACATTTTTCAACCTAGATTTATGAAAAGCCTACCGTAAGACAATCGAATAATAGTTACAGCACCACCATACAACCACAAAAAGGAACTGGAAGTTACCACTTAAAGAGCCTGTGTACGGGTAGCTGATGCTAAATAAATTATTTACATATCTGACGGCTGATTTTAAGTATTTCAAGCTAAAAATATGATCGGAGATGATAATAAAACATTTCTGATACTATTAAGCTTCTCTTTTCGATTGGAGGTCGAAATAGCACGTCTGAAGTTTGATTGTTTTCTTCAGGGAAACTGTTTTGCTGGTTTCAAGAAAAAAAACCCAGATTGTGTCCTTCACTTGTACAATGCAAATTGATTCTCAGACCGAACTATTACTGAGACGAACATATTCGTCACTTAGGGATTGTTTGACTGGTACTGTTTAATTTGCCGGTTAATAAAAGTCTGAATAGCTCTCAATTGATTAAATAGCATAGAAATGCAGAATTGCAAGACATTTGGTTCAGTAGTTTCCATTAAACTATCAAATTAAACAATGTAAAAATGAGTCAACAATGAATTGCCGCCTTGACAAACTATCCCCAAAAAGTTCTAAAAGTTACCTGAAATGATGCCCGGAGACTGCTACCACAACCCCCCCCCCCCCGTATCCTGGTTAGACAAGGGACATCTACTAAAGGGACATTGATATTACCTAATAGGCAAATAAATTAAGTTTCATACTAACGAAAAACCCATAGCTAAGTTTTGTGCTTCACTGTGCTTACCTGAGAGATCATAGACTAATAAGAACAAAATAAAATATGGAACAATGATGTTTAAGCAACTCGGTGACATAAAACGGTTTCAGAAAGATAATCACTAATAACTGTAGATTTGCAAGTTGTCATCAGATCTACGTATTATATTCAATGTATATTTAAATAATGATTGTTCATATCCGTTAAATCTTACTCGAACTTATCATAACAGCACTCTAGCAGCTGGATATAAAACATATCATGTAGGACGCCCTTCCAAAACAACATCATCTACTAACGACATTACATTCTTAGGATAGAACGTATGTGCACATAGCATTGAAACTAAAGCCTTACATATGTGTGACAGCGTGAATAATACGAGCATAATACACGCAATTACGAAGTCTGTGCTGACGTGAATAAAACACTTATGTGAAAAGTATTCACAAAACTTTTATTAAGCAGAGTTATTAGACAATTTCTCCTCCATAAATAGTGTACATAATATTGGTGAAAACTTTATATTGTTTAGTTTATTGACACAATTAAGGAATTAAAAAAATAATAATGGATTGTATAAAAATGAGTAGTAATATGTTTATTGAAAGCTGTAAATAATAGCACATGTTGTGTGAATCTTTGAGCACTCACTTTTAATACCTACACTTTTAATAATAATAATAGTTATGTTTTATAAGTTTAAAATTCTACTCTCGTGGTGAATATTTAACCTAGGGATAAATGGGCTAACATTATCACATAGTTATAAGAATAATTAAATCGTATTTTTCAAATAAAATTGAATCAGAAATACAGTAAAACAAACAATTATAACAACAAAATTCTTTAAAATTATAAAACTGTCAAAACCTCCTTTCGTGCTCTGGATTGCACAAAAATTAAAAAAAAATAATTGTCGCGAAACAACATGGCGCATGCACAAGTAAGGCAAAGTGGACATATGAGATTTCAAAATAAATATCCAAGTTTGACTGCCTAATAATTGGTACTAATAATACTGTTATAGTAAATAAAAGATTAAGACAAGTCTAAATTTTAAAATATTTAATTAGTTTTAAAATTTGATCAGATATCACAAGTTATAAATCTTAATCTTTCACATTAGCCAGGATTGAAATTTTTGAAACATTATTTCTTAGATATACCACGTAAATATTAAGCAAGAGGATATAAATCCGAAATTTTGAGTAAAATAAAATACAAATTATAAACAAATGTACACCAAGAACAAATGAACAGTTTACCGATTTCGAGTTGAGATAAGGGTTCTTTTGCAGGGAATACGACAGCATAAATACAAATTATGTTTCTTACTTAGATAGTATTTTTTTTAAGTTAGAGCTGAAGTTTGGGCTTATAAAATGAAAAAGAAAGAAGACTCTAGTTTTCAAGTCGTTTATTGTGTCTCATTTATTTCTAACGTATAAAGATTGCTACTGTGGAAATCCACCTACAATATTCCCATCATCCTTTAATAGTGGTTCAACTCTTAAAAAGCACGTTTTAATGTAGATTTAGAATCACACATATTCTGACTCAATGAAAGTGAATATACTACGAGAAACATCACTGCAAGCCTGGGTTGTGGCGTGGAACAGCTAACAGCGACTCAGTTTTATGGGAAAATAATTGAAACTAAACATTTGAACAAAAAATTAAAAATCACATAAAACATGCAGAGTGTTTGAACACCGAAGAACAACACGGATGTAAATACAGGTAGAAGAAGAGACGTCGCGCGTTGCCTCATACTAAGAATCAGCTGGTATGACAACGCGGCAACGCCGCTTGGTGAGAGGCAAATGGAATGCGGTAACTGTCCAACTGTCCAAACCTACAGGCTTGCAGTGATGTGTCTCGTATGGTTGACAAGAATCCAATTATATCCTTATAACAAATCAGTTGTAAAATCATGTGCCAAAACATAATTATTTCCGTTTGATTGTCCACTTTGTTTACAGTAATGAAACTGTTATTGTTTAATCTCTCAATCATAGCTTTGTTGTTGAGCTGTAATTAAAGCCAGATAATACCTGTTCTTTGTGAGATAAAACCATATATATTGGGGATTTATTGATAAAAAAAGTCTCTATCGGTTTATTTTTATAAATTAAATTCGGTGTGTTATCGTGAATATGAGATAAATAAAATATAATTGTAAATAGCTGATTTTTCTCTAACATTTCTCAAAAGTTGTAGCCTACTAAGGCGCTTCAAAATTGCATTTTATGATTGTGAGAACGTTATTTTGAAGTGGCATTAATGTAAAATGGCAAAGGTGCATCATATAGTGCATACCGACTTACTAGGAAACAATTTTAAAATTTTCAAGTACTTAAATACTTTTTGAACTGGAAAATAGAACACTTTAATAAAACCTTTTGTTAATCTACTTTGATATTTTGCTTTTGTTCTTTCACTATTTTTACAACAGGTTTAAAACAATGTTGACAGAATTAATCCTTTGAATTATTTTTGCATCACTTTGGAGAGCCATCTTAATCAACAGAAATTGCCAATAAAGCAAGTTTGCTTATACAGGTGAGTTGAAGGGAGCGGAGTTGAAACGTGCCTGGCTAATAGTTTAACGAATTAACTATCAGCGTGACAAAATAATGATCATTATCAATATTGTCCCTCTCTATTATATATATTATATAGTTATATATAATATATACTGTATATATAATAAATATTATAATTACATTTTATAATATAAATATATAATTATATTTATTACTTCTGTGTAGAGCACCTGTAGAGGGAATTCGGAATGATGAGTCAGTCTTATCGGGGTATATTCGTCCTTGTTTCTACAGTGGGCTAGAAGACAAGAGTCAGGTGTGCGAGAGGGAGATTAGGTTCTGTGGGCACGATCTCTAGACTAACAGCCAGATATGTGACGACGCGAGGTGAGGCAGGTGACAAGCTACGTGTGTGGAATTCCCTGTTTAACTTCTCCAATCATACCTACTAGTTAGTGAGTAAGTTTCGTTTCATTATTTCCAATTCTTCTAGTTTTAGGACAGTTAATGAGTAATTATGCATACATGGTTTCCACAATTTTTCTGACTCCTTATACTAATAATACTGATTCGAAACGTTAATATACAGATGTAAAGGTCCATGTTATAAATTCTGAAAAGTTTCTAATTTAACAGGTAATTTAAATGTTCTTTTATATTTTATAGTCATTTGTTTATCGTATAGATACATTTATTAAGAGTTCAATTACCTTTTAAACTTTACCATACCCATAGCGTCACTGTTCTGTGCAAGATCTTATCAGAATAAGGAGGAGAGGCGGTACAATACAAGATCGGTTATACTGAGCGTAACATTCACATACAGAAATTGAATCTACGGTATCACAAACACAAATCTAAATCCGATGCCCAAGAGTCTGAGGGAATTCTTAAATTCGATTTTCAAATTTAATTATAAATTTAGTTAATAGTAGGAAAAAATTACTGCATTATTTTATTGTAAATTTAAGTCGAAAGGAGCGGCATTTTGTCAAATGAAAAAAAGAACTGCAGTTATATTCTGTATGTACATATTATACATTAGATTTATGAAATATATTTTATTTTCGGTAAAACTGAGAATATTTGATTAGTAATTAAAGAAAAACTTATTATAGAAAAACAATATTATAGATAATAGTTATATATATATATATATATATATATATATATATATATATATATATATATATATATATATAAGTAGATATGAATATGGGGTTCCTAGCGCACTTTTGGGACAGACAGAAAATCAATAGAAAATACTGTTTACAGGACAATAAACGAATCTAAGAAATCTAACAGGAAAGCACGAATGTTAAATAACCGAATCTTTAGCTGTTTTACTGTTCAATGTTTGCTTCTACATTTATAAGCTGTTTTAATGAAAAAATCCAGAAATCTTAATAAAAAATCTTTATTCTACAAAGTTAATTGTAACACAGTCTTTATCTTTAATAGTCTTTTTTCCAGTAACAATCAAGTGTAATTTTTCATTTTTGTTTAATTCTTTAATCTTTTTTTCATCCAAAACAGTCAAAAATCTGTTCGGTAAGTGTACTTTACAATCTTCCAACTCGGCAATTATTGTAAACCCGAATTTATCTTTCATTTTCTCCAAATTCAAGATTCTATATCTCTTTTTTTCTTCCAATTCCACTAATTTCTTATATTCTTTGAATCTTAGTTCACCAACCTTATTCAACTCTTGTAACAGTGCCGCCATTTATTATAGAAAAATCTTTTAACTAATTTTAGTTAAAAGATTTTTCTATAATAAATAGAACAATCTGAAAACATTTGACCAGAAATTGTGCTGATTTGTGTCAAAAATCACTACTTCTCAAAATTTAATTTTACAAATTTTTGCTCTTTAAATAGAACAATCTGAAAACATTTGACCAGAAATTGTGCTGATTTGTGTCAAGTTGTCACAAAAATCACCACTTCTCAAAATTTTAGTTTACAAATTTTTGCTCTTTAAATATGGAGCGGAAAAAGATAGAGTGCCCATACTGCAAAAAAGACATTTTTGAACATCACTATACTCGTCATTACAATTCGAAAAATCATTTGAAGAACAAAGAAATTTATAATAAAGAATTGAATTATTTAAGACAATGGTCTAAGGAGAATCAGATCGATGGTCACGAGAAGATGTACAATATAGAAAAATTGCGTAAATTAAAGAAAAACTTTAAGGAAGATAAAAAAGATCTCAATCTATTTAATGATGAAAAAATTCAATCAATCGCTGAAAAATTGTCCATAGAAACAAACGATAAAACTAAGTCTGAAATGATCCAAGAAATTGATAAAACTCTTAACGAAAACCCTGAAAATATCATAGATGTAGAAGTTTTATCCTCAATACATGGTCTTTTCAAACAATACATTTTAACGAATTTAAACGAAAATTTCATGTCAATTTACAAATATCTATCAATTATGAGGCCAGAAATTAAGAGTTTAATAGAAAAATTTCAAGACACTGTGAAAAATAGTAAAGGATATCTCTCTTTGGAATGCGAATACGAACGAACTTTAGTGAACGGTGAAACACAAACGTGTCCAATGTACTTTACTATAAAAGCAGATGAAATCTTCGATGTAAATGATTTTATCACCAAACAATTTAATAAATTAACACATCGTGAACAAACAAATCATCCAAATAAGGGTTCTGGATGGACATTTAAAAGGTGTAAACAACTAGTTTTGAGCATTAATAAACACGAAATGATGAACGCAGGATCATATATCGATTTGCCAAAGAAAATCAAAGATAAAAAAGCTTGTATAAATATCAAAAATAAAGATGATTATTGCTTTATTTATTCTATCCGATGCGCTATTGAAAAACCCGAAAGAGACTGCGAAAGATCAAAACAATATGAAAAATTTGTAAATGACGAGATATTTTCAGGTTTCGAGTATCCAATGTCCTTAAAAGATATACAGTTATTTGAAAAACGAAGTTACAATTCCAAGTACAAATATCCAAAAATGTCTATCAATGTCTACAGTTTTGATGAAAGTATTAAGGTTGTTCCGTTACAAATTTCAGAAATTTATGACGCCGAGTTAGAAGTTGATTTATTGTATGTAAAACAAGAAGATAAATCTCATTATGTTTTAATAACCGATCTAAATAGATTAGTGAGTTCACAGTTATCTAAACATAAAGAAAGGAAATTTCTTTGTAGAAGATGTTTAAGCCATTTCTACAAATCTGGAGATTTAACAGATCATTTAGAAATTTGCAAACAACATGAAGTTTGTAAGCCAATTATGCCGTTTCCAGGTCAAACAACAACATTTACTAATTATCAAAAGACGTTTAGCCATCCGTACGTTATTTATATGGATTTTGAGAGCATATTAGAGAAAATTCCGACATGCAAAAACAATCCGCAAAAGTCGACTACAACCAAGATTCAGAAGCATATTCCTTATGGTTTTACTCTATATTTAGTGTCAAATGTGACGAATCGCATGTATAAACCGATATGTTATCGAGCCGAAAATGAAGACGATTTGCCTAATGTTCCTGCAAAATTGTTTGAAGAGCTCAATAAAATATCAAAATACATAGCTAAAAAGTATAATTCTAAGAACAAAAAACCTATGAAATTGACCGAAGAAGAAGAATTAGCGTACCAAAATTCCAGTCTTTGTCATATTTGTGAATGTGAGGGTTTTGATAATCAAACAAGAAAAAAAGTACGAGATCATTGTCATTTAACAGGAAAGTTTCGAGGTGCTGCTCATTTATCTTGTAACTTGAATCTCAAATTTCCTCAAAATATTCCCGTTTTCTGCCACAATATGTCAAATTACGATACTCATTTGTACATAAAAGAATTGGCTAAACAATATGGAAACGTTGATTTGATCGCAAACACCGATGAGAAATATATAAATTATTCTGTAAATTCTGGATATGGGTATGAGTTTGAAGATGATAAACCAAGAAAGTTCATCAAGTTTTCTTTCGTAGATACGTTCAGATTTATGGCATCGTCTATTGAAAAGTTAGCTAAAAACCTCAAAAAAGATGATTTCAAGCATACAAATCATTTTATACAAGATGGAAGAATATTGAATGAGATAATAGAAAGACAGCCAAATGACGACGACGAGATTTTTAAAATTCTATCTGGAAAAGGAATATTTCCCTATGAATTTATCGACAGTATTGAAAAACTTGATTACACAGAAGAATTGAAAATTCAAGATTTCTATTCACTTTTGACAGACGAGAGCATATCTGAGAAAGATTTTCAACACTACTTAAATGTTTGGAACAAATTAAAAGAGAAAAATCTAGGAAATTACTCTGATCTCTATAACATTCAAGATGTTCTATTGCTCGCTGATATCTTTGAAAATTTTAGGAATATTTGTTTGAATTGCTATAAGCTTGATCCAGCACACTATCTAACAGCTCCCAGTCTTGCATGGGATGCTATGTTAAAATTAACTAAAATCGAGCTTCAACTGATACACGATTACGATATGTATTTAATGATCGAAAAAGGTATTCGCGGAGGCATTTCTCAATGTATTAAACGATATGTGAAAGCAAATAACAAATATTTAAAAGATTTTGATAAGACAAAGCCCGAAAACTATTTACTCTATCTCGATGCTAATAACCTTTATGGGTATGGCCTCATGCAAAGTTTACCATACGGCGATATCAAGTGGATGGATCCTAAAACGTATACAAAAGAAGAGTGGCAAGAAACAATTTTAGAACTCACTGGCGACGAAGATTATGGCTATATTCTCGAAGTCGATCTTGGATATCCAACAAATTTACACGAACATCACAAGGATTTACCTCTTGCTCCAGAACATTTTAAAAACAAACTTTGCACAACTCTACTGGATAAAACTGAATACGTTGTTCATTCGAGAAATTTGAAGTTCTATTTGGAACAAGGTATGATTTTGAAACATGTGAATAGAGTTATTGCATTCGATCAGAAGCCTTTTATGAAAGAATACATTGATTTTAACACAAACATGAGAACCAAAGCTACAAGCGACTTTGAAAAGGACTTTTATAAGCTGATGAACAACTCAGTTTTTGGAAAATCTATGGAAAATGTGAGAAACAGATGTGATATTAAGCTTGGAAATGAAGAATTTTCAATGAAACAAGCTAAGAAAACAAATTTCAATTGCTTTAACATCTTTGACGACAACTGTATAGCGAGTCACATGTACAAACAAAAGGTTAAATTTAACAAACCGATTTACATAGGATTTTCAGTTCTCGACCTCTCAAAATTGCTAATGTACGAGTTTTATTACAACAAATTAAAGAAGTTTGATCCAGATTTGAATCTGTGTTACATGGATACAGACAGTTATTTTATAGAATTGAAACGAGATCCTTTTAAAGTTATTAAAGAAAATATAGATGACTTTGATACAAGTGATTATCCAAAAGATCATGAATGTTTCACTACTAAAAATAAGAAGGTAATAGGGAAATTCAAAGATGAGTTAAATAGCGAAGTTTTAGAAGAATTTTGTGGTTTAAGGTCTAAGATGTACTCGTACAAATATCTAGATAAAAACCCAGTTAGGTGTAAAGGAATTAAGAGAAGCGTTGTAAATAAAACAATAAATATCGAAAACTTGAAGAGATGTTTGTTCGAAGATAAAGAAGAATTTAGGGAGATGACAGTCATCAAAAGTTATAAACATGAGTTGTACACTGTTACCATAAACAAGCTGGCACTGAACGCTAAAGATGATAAGAGAACTGTCCTAGAAAATAAGATCGATACAGTACCGTATGGCTATAAAAATGAAGCAAAATCTGATATATTAGACGAATTAAATAAACTTGGAAACTTTGATATGTAAATGGAAGATGATTTAATTCACTGTCACAAGTGTAAAAAGAAAACGAAAAATATAGATTCAAAAATCGTTCAAACTCAAAATGGATTGTATAGAATTGCTGCAAAATGTTCAAAATGTAAGACAAACAAGAGTAAGTTTATAAAGAATCCAAATCCAAAACCTGTTAAGCAAGAATTGAAGACTAAAGATGAGATAGAGATTGAAGCTCGAGAAATTCATGCACCAGTACGAAAAAAGTTTAAAAAGAGAAAAATTATAACATTAGGAATTGACGATTTATGGGCAGCAGATTTAGTTATAATGTCTAACTATTCAGATCAAAATGATGGATTTAAGTATATGTTAAATGTTATTGATACTTTCTCAAAATATGCTTGGTCAAGAGCTATCAAAAGAAAAAACGGCAAGGATATTTCAAAAGCTTTCGAAGATATAGTAAAAGATGCCATAAGGATCAATCACAAACCTCCTAACCTACTTCATACAGATAAGGGTTTAGAGTTTAAAAATAAAGAATTTAACGATGTTTTGAGGAAATACAACATTAAGATTTATCATACTGAAAACGAAGAGAAATCAAGTATTGTAGAGAGATATAACAGAACTCAAAATGAGAGAATGAAAGTAATTTTTGAGATTAATAAAAACTTTAAATGGATCGATATTCTTCAAAAAATCGTAAACAATTATAACGATACAGTTCACAGCACAATCAAAATGAAGCCCAAAGACGTAGATAAGGATGCAGAAAAGGAGTTATTAGAGACCGTTTTCAAGTATGTTCCACCAGAAATTCACACGAAAACTAAATTTAAAATCAATGATCATGTAAGAATTGTTAGTAAAAAAACAACATTTTCGAACAAATATAAGAACAATTGGTCAAGAGAAATCTTTGTGATTTATCAAATTAATAACACAGATCCTGTAACTTATAGTATAAAAGATTTAAACAACGAAGAAATAACTGGAAGTTTTTACGAATATGAATTGAGAAAGTCAAAGCTATAATTTTTTCTATATAAATGGAGGCTCAAAAGAAATGTATAAAGTGTCAAGAATTTAAAGATTTGTCGAAGTTTTCTCAAGATAAAAGAAGCAAAGGTGGATTATACTATTATTGTAAGGATTGTCATAGTAAATATGAGAGAGAATTATACGAAAAAAATAGAAAAATTAACTTTAGAAGAGAAAGAATGTTGCGTTTGTAAAGAAATTAAGGATATTTCCAAATTTTACGATTGGCATTATAGTAAAGATAAAAAACAAGCTTTTTGTAAAGATTGTGCTAAAAGAATTAAACGAGAAAGTCAAAAGAAACCGACTCTTTGCGAGTGTGGACGAATCATTCAATGGTTACCTAGTTATGCTAAACATTTACAAACCAAATATCATAATTCGAGAGTTTAACATTTTCATCATGCAATTTAGATATTCTATAAATCAGTCGAGATTCTGCCATATTTGTAGTAAAATGATTTCCGTTGTATAAAATATTCAAAGATTCTTTCATTTGGTTGTAGAGATTTATACTATTTGGATCGTCATCAGTGAACAAAATCTCTAATTCAGGATAATTTATTTTTAGATGTTTTAATCGGTTTGGTATTTCTCGTTTCTGAGCTCTGATAACATAATAAGGCCATTCCCACATGTGATTCTTCTTAATTAACACAAAAACATGGTGTTTTTTCTTATCAAAATCTTTACAAACAAGATCTGGTTTCATTAACTCCATTCGCAATTCTTGATTCTCTATTTTCAATGATTTCATTTCATCTTTAATTTGTAACTGTTTTATTTCATCTTTTAACTGCTTATTTTCGTTTTCAAGTTTGTACACACCAAATTTACGAATACTTGGTAAAACTTCTTCTAAAACCCAATCTTGAAACATTTCTGCTATTTTCATTTTAGATTTCAAGATTAAAGAATATATGCCTGCTTCATTTATGAAAACAGTGTTTTTTTGAAAGTTTGAAGGCGGGGGCGAATCACCCCTACCTTCAGAATGTATGTTTTCGAAGCTTTTTTTATATTTTTCTTTGACATGTTCTTTAATTGCTTTCTTCGTATCTTTATATTCTAACACCTCTGCAACATCTTTCGCCTTAAACCAAAATTCATTATTTTCGTCAACAAATGTTAAAATTTCTTTATTATTGAATTTGAGTAGATTCACAACTGACTCCATTTAGATAGAAAAGAAATTTAACTAGTAAGTTTTATTTCGAGAATAAAGGCCAGATTCATTAACGAAAATAGTGTCAGGATGAAGATTTTGAAAGGGTCTATGGCATAGACTCTTGTAATTTATATATTTAAAGGCTATTTTCTCGTCATTATCAATATTATTTATGATAGCTTGTCTAGTATTTTCATATTGTAAAATTTCTGCAACATCTTTAGCCTTAAACCAGATCACATTGTTTTCGTCTACAATCGTTAAGATATTCGTGTTATCGAATGTAAGTTGATTATTTCTTAGATCTATGACTGACTCCATTTAGATAGAAAAAAAATTTAACAAGCAATTATTTGAGTGTAAAGGTTGAAAACAATGTCTGGATGTAATTTTTGTAAGAGTCGCGATTCGATACCCTTGAAAATGTATATCTTCTAGTCTTTTCTTGAAAGTTTAAAGGTAGTCTATTCAATAGACCCCCTTGATTCATGTCCGTTGCTTCATCAATCTTAAGTAAATTGTAGTTTTACTCTCATTTTTCAATAAATTTCCCCCAGAGTCTTGTATAGTTAGAACGATTTTTTGAATTCTTTTAATAATTTTTCTAATTGGAATATAGTCTATTTCATTCGGTTTTTCACTGATTTTTGATCCATAAGCAACATTTGGGAAAAAAGTGTACAAAATTTCAGATTCTTTGTGTAAATGTTCGGTATGATTTTCAAAACTAGGTTCAACGAGATTGCAGTGCACTTCAATTACATCGAACGGTCTAAATTTTGGCGTTTTATTTCCTAAATATACCTGATTTGGCTCAATAGTTTCTTGAACAAACCCTAACAAATCTACAATAATTGCTGAAAACATTATTCTTACTGGTGATTTTATTTGAATTTTATTAGAAAGATAATTTTTTTGCATTTCAAACTTGTTTTCGTCAAAGTTTAAAGATTTATCTGATTGTTTGAATGTTTTCAGATAATTTTTAAAGGGAATTTTTAATTTGATCGAAAGTATAATATCCTTTGTTTAAACCATAATATTTTGTTATGTTCTTCTCACTAAATCCTATACAATAAGGAGAACTTTCACTAATATTTATTACAAAATTGTCAGAATAAAAACCGCTTAAACCGATAAAATAATTTGATTCTTCCTCTAAGTGTATAGGATGTTCCAAGTTTAAAACTAATTTAGAGCTTTCTGAAGTCAACTTGAACAGCTTCATTTTCGCAAGCGTTGCTTCAAGATGAAAATCTTCTATTTAAATGGAGAAATTTTTAAAGCAAAAAGATCAGATAAAACTTCAAACGTTTGAAGAAAATAAGAAAGATCAACCAATCAGATTGTTAATTGTTGGTTCAAGTGGATGTGGAAAAACAACTTTACTATTGAATTTTATCTACAATAGGTTGATTCCTTATTCCAATTTGTATGTTTTTTAGTAAATCTTTAGAACAAGACGCCTATAAAAAATTACAAGAAAGATTTGAAAATATTGAGAAAAACTTAAACAAAAAAATATCACATTTTTATAATGCTTCTGAGGACATAGTTCCGTTAAGCGAATGTAAACCCAATTCGTTAATCGTTTTTGATGATTGTATTTTGGAAAATCAAGACGTTATCAAGGAATATTTCGTAATGTCCCGTCACAAAAACATATCTTGTATCTATCTTTCCCAATGCTTTTCAAAGGTTGATAAACAAGTTATAAGAAATAACCTGAATATGTTGTGTATTTTTAAGCAAGATGATCACTATTCGAGAAAGATTTATAACAATTATGTGGGATCTGATATGAGTTTTAACCACTTTATTGAGTTATGTGATAAAATTTGGAAGGAAGACTACGGATTTTTAACTATTAATCTAACTTTGAAGCCTAAAAATGGTAAATATCTGAATAAATTTTCTAATATAAATGCTGCTCAGTGGTCTGACAAATCTACTTGATAAAATATTTGTTACAATTATTTTTACATTATCTTTACTTTTTATTTACATTATGAAAATAACAGAAAAACGGTAAATCTGTTCACGTTCCACGTTGTACGTTCCACGTTATCACGTTTCGTGTTCACGTTTCCACGTTTCGTGTTCACGTTCTCGTTCACGTTCTCGTTCACGTTCTCGTTCACGTTCTCGTTCACGTTTTACGTTCCACGTTTTTACGTTCCACGTTCACGTTTTACGTTCCACGTTCACGTTTTACGTTCCACGTTCACGTTTTACGTTCCACGTTCATGTTTTACGTTCGTGTTTACGTTTCACGTTCGTGTTTCACGTTCGTGTTTCACGTTCATGTTTCACGTTCGTGTTTACGTTTCACGTTCATGTTTACGTTTCACGTTCGTGTTTCACGTTCGCGTTCACGTTCACGTTCACGTTTTACGTTTCACGTTCACGTTTTACGTTCCACGTTCACGTTTTTACGTTCCACGTTCACGTTTTACGTTCCACGTTCACGTTTTTACGTTCCACGTTCACGTTTTTACGTTCCACGTTCATGTTTTTACGTTCCACGTTTCAAAATTTCCTAAATAAATGGCGAACGTAACTTCTGAAGAAGCGAAAAAACTTGATCAAATCGAAAAGAAATTAATCAAAGAATTTAAAGAACAGATTCGAATGGATGAAGAAGAACAAGAACTTATTCAAAAAATTAATCAACCTGTAACTTCTGCAATAAAAAATGTTGATGGCAAAATTGAAAATGTTTTAAGCGATAATCAAAATTTAATGAATTTGGTTCCAGTTGTACGACAATTTGCTGATATTTCGATTCCAGAATCTGAAGTAGAAGAGTTTGAATTGCCAAAATTACCATCTTCAACACCATTTAGACCTCGAATCATTGAAGACTCTACCATAGTTGAACCAATAAGTCCTGGAACAACGGATATAATAATTGGTGAAATTGGTAAAAAATTCCTTCCTAGAGCGAAGGATGATAAATTTGGTTTGTATTGGGACAGAAAAAAGAAAAGTTTTATGATTGGAAATTTGCCCGTGAATTTTGAGCATAATGATATCATTATTAATGAAAAAAACATATAAAGGAACTCAAGGTTTATGGAGATTATTAACAGGCACTGATGTTCCAAAAGACGGTTTATATTCTGAAGAAGACTTGAAAAAGTATACTGAAATTTTATGGAAATCTGATTCAATTTACAAAAATAATGATCCATCAACTAAGAAACCAAAGTCAAGTAAAGGTAAAAAATATCTCAATTTGATTAAACCAATTTGGGAAAAACGAATCGAAGGATCAGGTGTGAGAAAATACAGTGATAATAAGATTGAATACAGATATATCGACGATTTGACAAAACTCGATGGAATTATTAATTATATTTTTGCTCAAGAAAAGGCCGGAAATAACAATTTTTTGAACGAAAAGAAAGCGATTAAAGATTTTATTTCGAACAAACTTGATGAATTGATTGAAAAACCTGATGGAATTAAATATTTAAAACGAATTTTGCCGGCAAGAAGTTCATCTATGATTGAGGGTAGTGGACTTTTGAATGATTTTATCAACAATTTACCTTTTGAATTACACGTACCAGGCTATGAATATCTGGGACCTGGCACAAAACTTGAAAAAAGATTGAAAAGAGGAGATCCTGGTATAAATAAATTAGATCAAGCTGCTATGGAACACGATATTTTTTATGCAAAACATAGAGACACAAATTCCAGACATATCGCAGATAAAGTTTTGCAAGATAAGGCAATGGATAGATTTTTATCAAAAGATGCTAGTTTAGGTGAAAGATTTGTTGCGATTCCAACAGCTGGAGCAATGTTTTTGAAGAGAAAACTAGGAATGGGAATCGAAGAGAACTTGAAATTTTAACTATATAAATGGAGGTGAACGTAAACTTCAGCAAAAATCAGAAAGAAAAAATAAAATCCGCTTTTAAGAAGAAAATACCCGTTAGTATTCAATTTAAAATAGATCAACTAAAAAATGGCGAAGATAAGATATTTTTAACAAATAGACAATACAATAAACTCGAAAAACATAAGAAAAACAATAAAGGAACCAGAATAGAATTTTCTTATAATCAGTTGAAAGAACTTAAAAATGGTGGTCTTTTGAAAGATTTATTAGATTTTGGAGAAAATATTCCAGTTGTTAAAAATGTTGTTCCTTATGTTCGTAAAGCTGCTCCAATCGTTAAAAAAGATGTGATTCCTATTGTTCGAAACATTTTAAATTGGTTAGATAAAGAGTTGGAAGATGTTACAGGATCTGGATTAGATGAGAAAACTTTGAATTACGTGAAATCAAACATTGAAAAAAAAATTTAAACCTTTAACATTCGGGGAATTGGAAGAAATCTGCAAAAATATTAAACATTTTAGAGGAATCTTCATGAGAGATACATTACCTGAAAAAGTTAAGAAATTTGAATGTGGAATTGTGAATTTAGACTCGATTATGGGAAGTGGAACGCATTGGATTTGTTATTATAAAAATGATAAGAATGCATGTTATTTTGATTCGTATGGAAGAATTGAGGACAAACCACCTATAGAATTGATTAAATATTTGAAAAAATCAAGCGTCTACTACAATGATTCTCAGATTCAAGACTATAAAGATCCCCCAATTTGTGGTCATTTATGTGTTTTTGTGTTGAATGAACTGAGTGATGGTAAAGATTTTAAAGAAGTTGTTAACAAATTATTACTTAATAAATATGGATTCACAAAATATTTTTGACGTATTTGGAACACAAATTATTCAAAATGTAGATAATAGTTTGAATTTTGATAGTTTGAGAAATGAGTTTGATAACAAGTTAGAAAATTTATTACAAAACCTTCCAGATTCAGATATGTTTGCTGTCGAGATTGAAGATTTTAAAGCAGAATATGATAACAAACTTGCAAATTTCATGAGTTCAAAATGAAGTTGCTGATAAAATAAAAACATTGAAAAAAGAATTTGAAGATGGTGCAAAAAAATATTTACCAATTTAATGTCTCATATCGAAAAAGCTGATAAAATTACTGAAGCGATCAAAATTGAAAAGAATTATGTTAGTTTGGCTAATAAGAAAAGAATTGTCGGTGTTCGACCTGGTATTGACAAACATGATGTTGTTGTTAAAGAACAAATTTTAAAACCTCTAAAATTATCAGAAAACATCGATATTGTTGATTTACATGATCCGAATGTTAAAGATGCCTTAGATTTTAAAGGAAAAAGAATTAGCAGTGTTAGTAAAGGAATTAATCCATTTGATGTTGTTGTAATGATTCAATTAGAAGATCCTATTAAAATGTTTAATGAACTAAAACAAAATTATGAGAATCATAAACAGCATGTTAAAGATTTTACAACAGAAGTCTATGACAAGTTAGAAGCCAGAAATAGAAGATCAGTAGACGATGTTGGTGAAATTAATGAAAAACTTACTAATTTTAAAGAGTCTTTTGATAAGTTTAGTTTAGATGCTACGAAAACTTTTGAGAATATTGGTCATAAATTTGTTGAATACAATGATTCTAATGCTGTCAAATTTCAAAAATTAGAAGAAAAAATTAATAAGTTCGAGGAAAATCTTAATATAATTTTGGAAAATATTGATAACAGATTTAATAGATTAGGCGGCTAAGATGACTAATTTTCCCTAAATAAATGGCGCTCATATATTGTGTGAGATGTAAAGAAAAAACTGCAACAAATGATATAAAATACTATGCAAATATCAATGGAGTTAAAAGAGTTTCTGGAAAATGTGCTGAATGTAACACTAAAAAGAGCCAATTTATAAAAACTTGAAATTTTTTCTTAATAAATAGAGATGGCGGGACATTACAGTGCTTTCGATCTTTTTATAATGCAACACGAAAGAGATTTGAAAAAAAGAACATTGGGATGATATTTCTCAAAAATATGAATTATCCGAAGATATGATGAGATTATACGTAAACAAATTGAATTGGTATAACATTGCTAAATATCAAACTTTATCATCAGAGTTCATTCAAGAAAATATACATTATCAATTAAAAGATCATATGTCTGTTCTTTGTCTCTATCAACACTTGAGTCTAAAGTTTTTGGATGAAAATAAAGATACAGTTGATTGGAACAATATTATAGATAGCGGTTACTATCCTGTGCAGATTTTATTGAAATATGTGGCCGAAATTGCAAAATTTAAGGAAGAGAATCCTGAATATGACGAAGTAGATCATTAAAAATGACTCTAATCTTTATAATTATTTTACTAAAATTTATATCTTTTCTTATAAAAACGTACATTAGATCGATGAAAAAATGATATCTTTCTTATACATGATGTTTAAAATTTCTAAATTTTCTCTTATTAAATGGTGGACTACAGAAAGTATGCTAGTGATATTGAAAGGGCGGAGTTTAAAAATTTCTATCCAATTAGTAAACAACATTTGAATGAACCGAATAAAAGAACTGAGTTTAATATTGATTTTGGAGATAACTTTTGCTCGTTTAACTTCCAGTTTTATATTTCTGGAACTTTAACAAAACAAGATGGTCAAGCATATCTTGGAACTGATAATGTTAGATTAATCGATAATTTTATACCGTTTTTATTTTCTAAGATTGAAGTAAGAAAACACAATTAATTGATAGAAGAAGTCGAAAACTGTGGCCAATTAAGCACAATTAAAGGAACTATTTGTTATTCCAAAAGTGATGTATTTTCAAACAGTTTTGAATCAACTTTTAAATTTGGACAATTTGAAGCGGTCGGTGATTTAGCACATTTCGGCTTAGGATTTTTTGAAAATGTTACTATTCCGATCTATAAAGGAGGATTTTATCTAAGTTTTATAAGAGCAGAAGACGATGATGTGATTCTGAAGACTGCAACTGGAAATGTTATGCCTGTTGATGGCAAAATTACAATTAACGAGTTTTTCATTAGAGTTCCGATGATTGATTACAAAACCACGAGTAAAATTCAGTTGATTGATGAAATTATAAAATCTCAAAACATCACGTTTAATTTTCTAGATTGGCAATGTATTGAGCAAAAAGGTATTTCCGGAACAACTTATTCGTTCGATATCACAAATATTTATAGAAATATCTTCAATCCCAAGTTCATTATCATTGGTTTTCAAACAGATAGACAGAATAATCAAGAAAAAAATCCTTCAAAGTTCGATAGTTTGAATGTGAAAAATATCAGAGTAAAATTGAATGGTTCTTATTATCCAGATGAATTACAAAATTTAAACATTTCCGGTGGTCTTTTCAGAATCATGTATCAGATGTATCAAGATTTTAAGAAAGTTTACTACAAAAATATGGAAATGTATTACAACCCCAAAGAATTTATAGCAAATAGACCCATTTATGTCATTGATACAACAAAGAGTTTGACAAATATTTCTAGTTCAAAGAACGATATAATTATCAATATGGATTTTCAAAATGCTGTTACAAACGCGATTTGTTATGTGGTTGTGGTTTCTGAGAAATTTTTATCATATGACGTGATTAAGAACGATATTAGAGAAATTCAGTAGTTAATGATGTTCATATTGTTCTCTTTCATTCCTTCTAAAACTTCAAAAATATACTCTTTCGCTGATGAAAAATCTCGATTTCTTCCGGAATAATCTTTGTAATCATAAACAAAATATCCTAAATAGTTGTACAATAGAATGAAATTATTTCTTTTTATCTCGGTAGTTGAAATATAAACATAAACATTTGCGCTGAAAAATTTATATCTCGGCAGACTTAGTTCCATAGCTTCCATTTATTCTTTTTGTAAAAATGGAAGAGTATAATGCCAACTGTTACAAGTGTTATAATAGAGGAGAAATTATTGATAAAAGATTAGTTTGTAGAGATTGTAATTTAATTTTGTACGAAAGACCTAAGCCTAAGAAATTTCGAAATAAATTAACACATTTGAATAACCTGCTTAGAAAATTACAATATGGAGACAAGAAGCAAACACATTTTGTTACAGAATTTAGAAAACAGAACAAAAATTTTTACTTATCTCTTGGAACCGTTGACAAAATTATTTTCCTTTTCAAAGAATACATTAGGTTTGTAGGTTTAAATACACACGTTTATTATGAGAAGATTTTACCTATAATCTTTCACTATTTGGACATTGAATTTGACTACGATTTTAAACCTGAAATCTTTGATGATTTTATAGTACATTTGGAGAAAGTAAATGAAGAACCTCGTGAAAAGAATGCGGTTTTACTCACATTCTCCCCGACTTCTCGAGTGATTGTTAGCAAATTTCATTATTTCCGTTTATAGATTTTTTATTAAGATTTCTGGATTTTTTCATTAAAACAGCTTATAAATGTAGAAGCAAACATTGAACAGTAAAACAGCTAAAGATTCGGTTATTTAACATTCGTGCTTTCCTGTTAGATTTCTTAGATTCGTTTATTGTCCTGTAAACAGTATTTTCTATTGATTTTCTGTCTGTCCCAAAAGTGCGCTAGGAACCCCATATTCATATCTACTTATATATACATATATTATATATGTATATATATCATAATTACTGTTTATCTAATAATATCCTATATATTAATAGGAGAAAACTTGTACCAATATAATTTCATTGATTATAATTCAGTTGGTCCTAGAAGTAAACGTTAGTAGAGGTTGGATAGCGAAATAATTTTTGTGAGGTCTACAACGTTTCTAAATAGATAATGCTCACCAACCTATCGGTATGAAATGATGAAGTGGTGAAGGCATGAAACAACACATGTTCACTAGTAGGTAAAATGAGCTCGAGGAACCAAAAAAGCGGATAGAGATGCTCCTTGTAACAGACATTCCCATATGTGGTTTCTGTTTTCAATCCTGATTACCTAAACATCTTCACCATTCATCTGGATGAAACGCTCACGTCACGCTCGCTTTATATCAACAGTGTACATCATTGACTTTGTATGTCACAATGTTATGAGATAAAATTATTCTTTCATTCCCACATGTTTATGTTTCCGTTTTATCATCACTATGCTTTTGTGTTCTTAGCAACAAAGAGGGCAACCACATACCTAAGAATATCAACCTAGCATTGGTGATGTTATTTTAGAAATTGATTGTTCTTAGCTCTTTCATTTTATCAACGCATTTATTTTCAATAAATAATTTGTCTACGTCTTTGGAGGTTTCGATAAAGATGAGGTTCTCGAAATAAGGTGATGCATTTTGAATACAAATACAAATAGTGTTCATTAAATTATTACTTAATATACTAAGAGGGTATCTTACAGTAAAAAATAATAAATACATGTTTCGCAAAGCGATAACCTCCGGAACGGTTGGAAAAATTCGGCTAATTATTATTTTAAATATTCGTTGAAGTCCGAGGAAGGTTTGTGTTAGGAGAAAGAACAGAAGTTTTCTGGAAAACTTTAGAATTCGAAAAAGTAATGATAACATTTACTTTTAATAATCCATATTATAGTGTCACTAAACATCTGTTTACATTTTCAGCTGAAGGTACTAAAAAAGGCTGAAAAAATAGTTTAGATTTCAATTTTAGAACGTTTTAGGTATGCAGTGCTTGATCAGTAGTGTCATAAAGATAGCAAAGGCAAACATCTAACTCTTACTCCAGATTGTGCCAGTGACGACTTTGGCATATTTATTGCATTTGTAATAGCATTTAAATACTGTTATAAAACCACCTTAAAGATCAAAACTGTGAGTGCTTGCATATAAGCTACTTGAACATGCGTGGCTTACTTGAAATTGTGTTAGGGCATTTTTAGTGACTAATAGAAAAATGAAATGAATGGACACTATCATGCTTCAACGAGCCATTATTTTCCAGACTGCAGTAAAAAAACAACAAGACTTCTATAACTCAATACCTGTTATAAACGATTACTTTGAAATGATGAAAAAGTTTCGTAAGGATTTCCCCCTTATACCGGAGGTTGAAGCTTTTAGACCGTAGTAGGCTTCTCAGTCCTTCGTATGCATTTATATTCCATTTATTATATTAGTCAGGACAACAAGGCATGCTCATTTAATTCTACGTAAAATACCTACTGGAAATACCTTAGACCCAAAGAAGATAACAAAGGCCGGAAGTGGACGCTTCGTGACCGAAGTAGGTTTCAGTAGGTTTCTGAAAACTACATATGTGTAATAAATGCATAGGTCTGTTGGTCAGAACAAAAAGCAAATTCATATATGACACTGTAAAGGTTTCTTAGACCTATGTATATATTTCATTGATCGGGGCGGAAGAAAAGCTCTGCTTTGGCGTTTGAAATGTAATCATTCGATCATCTGGATGTTCTTACACGCGCAAAACCCCCGCGCGTGCATGAGTCTGCCCCTAAAACTGTTTTTAAATTATTGTGGAGATATAATACATGTGGTTAATACCTTAACTTCTACTCTACACTAAGTGAGACCGAACGGAACGCTCAAAATTTGCGCTGTAATACATTTGTTGCAGTGAACGTGTTAAATTCTGATCATCTTAACCATTTAAAATTAAAAACGAGTAATATGCAAATTGAATGCCTATTTACGTTCATATAATGCTGCATAATGTGTAGTCCATTATAAGTGCTTTAACTAAGTAGGTTACAGAATTTGCTTTTCAAAATTTCAAGCAAACCGCAGTTACAGATAAGTTAAATATAAAAATCAGATGTAATGATTTATACAATACCCATTGACAGATGGAGCATGGCTGCTGAGCGAGTTGTAATGATGTGTTACGAAAAAACCTGGAGAAGTCTACTACATAAGGAGAATTAAATAGCAGGCGTTCAAACAAATAGTGGAGATGAGAAACCAGCATATTAAGTATATCGTATTTAAAAGTGCAGGATATACATTTTTAAATTGTTGCTAAGAAGAAAATTTGTTTTCTATGGTACAAAAGTAGGCAACACATATTTTAACAGTCTATTTGTGTTATACCAGGAATAAGTATTTCACATTAATACTAAGTTTGTTGTGTTGCATTTTTCCTTTTTGCACATATATTAAGAGAAATAATTTAATAACGTATTGCAATGCATAAAATAAATATGCCATTGGTTTTAAAGCGAGAACAAGGTGATTTGCCTAATTAATTAAGCTATAAAATGTATACAATCGACGAACACTGTTAGTGCACTGAAACGTAGACATATTAATGAAACTTGTTCAACAGCTTACAAAAAGAAACCTTTGTGTCAGTTTAATGGCAGCTTCGTATTAGAAATTTAGTTCGTGATCAATATGTTTGTGAGATTTCCGGTTATCGTTTTATTATTACTTCATTCAAAAATGGGTAAATACTAATTTTATATGATAGTTTAGTAATTAATATACACTTTAAAAAAGGGGAACAATATAATTCAGCTTATTAATGACCTAATCATCTAGATTAGAATATAATACATAAATTTGTGTCAAATTTACATAAATAAACGTTAGAGATATCATATTACTCTGGACCACCGTATTAGTTAACTTAAGGGGAGCACTTCGTAAAAAATCTCAAAAATTACAAATTTTTTTTTTTTTTTTTTATTAAAGTTTGGAATTTCCCGATAACAATGGTGGTATTAAATTTTTTTTTATGATGACTAGAAGTGTCCGAAATATTTTTTTTTAAATAGGCCTGCAGGCAGTTTCGGGCCTGTAGCAGTCACACTTTGAATGGTGCTGTTATAGTACTACTTCGTTGCAGTCATGTTCATGATTTGGTTGGCAGTGACAGTTTGTTATGTCAACAACTTACACTAACCAACAAAACATCTGTTTTATAACCATTGCTTATAACCTAGGTAACATACATGTTTTGGTTACTGACATTTCTGTTTTAGAGAGTGAAAATTACGTAAATGATTATGGTTTTTTTGTGAGTTTTAGTGGAGAGTTCTGAGTATTTTTTTGTTATAAGTGTAGTGAATTTTATAATGCCACGTTCAAAGCCTGCTTTCAAGAAACGCGTTTTCAAAGGAAATCAACATAACCCTCCAACTAGTCCTAGGCCTAGTTTTCTCAGGATGTAGGTGTAAGTACCGCAAAGCCGTAAAATCCAATGAAAACTATGATCATGGCAGCCATTTTCACTTGCCTGAAAACCTAATGACATTTATTAAACCTATTTTTCAAGATCTAGCCAATCCAACTCTACTGGGCAAATGTACTAAGGGAAAAAACTCAAAATCCCAATGAGTCCCTCAACAATGTCATTTGGACCTACATACCTAAAAGAACATTTGTGGAGATTAAAACTTTGAAATTTGGCATATATGAAGCTGTTACAGCTTTTAATGATGGCTACATTGGCCAAATGCAAAGTATTTCAAGAAATAGGAGTGTCACCAGGGCAGCATTTTATTACAGCAATGAAAAAGCTTGACCGGCGGCGAATTTGGAAGGCAGAGAAAGCTCAAGAAGATATAGAGAAAAAAAATTAGACAGAAGAAAAACTTACTAAAAAGAAGTCTGGAGGATGAATATGAGGAGCAGGAAGGAGATCAGCCAGCCTATGCACCTGGAATGTACTGAAAAAGGTAATAAAGCAGTATTTTTTCCGTTTTTTGTGTTTTTTCCGAAAGTTGCGGTTTTCAATACAAAAGTACATTTTTCTCAAAAACTACAAATGGTAGGAATATGAAATTTTTTTTGTATGTTTGTAGCACTGTTTTACATATGTGGAACCACTAAAAACATCACATTTCACTGAGTTCAATATTTATATACATACATATACACATATTTATATAGGTTTTTGACAAAGCGTTAAAACAAAAAATATATAACTTTTAGGGTATATGCCAAAAAAAATTTTTTTTTTGGTTCCACGCGTGTTCCCCTAGAAGCCCTCTTTAAATGAAAAAAAGAATTATGAAGATACCTCAAGTAGTTCTTGAGATAAGTGTACCTATGTTAACATTACGAAGATAGGGCGAAGTGCTCCCCTTAAGACGTTAATCCACAGTAACGAATATGTCAGCAAATTAAGTTATAACGGGGAAGAATCGTATTTATAAGAATTGTCTTATTCAGCAACAGTTGATAAAGAGATTTAAAAGTAAAATGAACATTTAATCTTGTACTTAGCATGCTTAAAACGAATTTCCAATGATGATCTATAAGATGTAAAAGTAGCTTTGTATTTAAAATCCAAATAAGTTTCTGCTCTTCCCCCATAAATAGGTGTGCAGTAATGTTCTCTCTCTCTCTCTCTCTCTCTCTCTCTCTCTCTCTCTCTCTCTCTCTCTCCCCCAAAAATCAATGCAACTTATAATGAAGCATATTATTTCACACTTGTTAATTATATAATAGCTTATTTAACAAAGAGATGCCGAATTGTTGGTAACTGAACCCAACTCTACAGTCAATTTTCTTAGAGTACCAGCCCTGAAGTATTATATTTACATACTTAATTTAATAGTATTAACATTAGGTGAATAATATCCGTTTAAGTAAATGTGTGCCAGAGCCACTGGTCGCTAACTTGTCATAAATAACATTTGTACAGACTTCACAGGGCTTACTAAACGAAAAAGATTATTAACACTCATTTAGAAATATTTAATCAATAACTTGAAGCTGAGCATAGGAAGATGGTTCATTGGACATACGGCAACTTAAAAACTATTTGTAAAAGACAAAAATATTTTTTTCAAATTAAACATAGAAGAAATTCTGATCCCATCAATTTTAAACTACCTGAGCAACTGGATATATGAGATAAAGGCAATCCGCTTATCCGGATAATCCCGATGATCCGTGCTCGGACAAGAGATTGTTTATCTCGGGTACCACTGGGGAAACATTAGAGCTCGTTGTTTACTACTTGTCTCCCGCTGGATCCGTCTTATAATACACGACTGTTTCTGTGGATATTTGATCATTTCTCTAAAGCATTCAATCTTCTTCAATAAGTAGATAAATCTTAAAACATATTGTGTGAACAATATTCTTCAGTTACTCAATGATAATTTTCCATAACAACAGATTGTCGTAAAAATCTAGATTGGAAGTAAATTTTGAGTTAATTTTCTCTCTCTCTCTCTCTCTCCCTCTCTCGGTTTGTAATGATAAGGCTGAGGCCTTAAAAGTCAAATCCCTAAGCAATTTCGTACTGCAAATGTTTATATATTAAGAGTATTAAAAATTATACAACTTGTTTCCCTAACTTACCTCTTATATAGTGGATATACTCATAAATACTAGTATTTAAATACATGCTTTTTTTCTCTCTCTCTTTCTCTCTCTTTTAGGATAAAATTCAAAATAAAAAAATTATATATAAATAATAAGGTGGAAATGCAGCTGGTCCTGATCCATGTATGCGTGGTGTCTCCTGCTTGTGTGTTGATGTAAACCTCTCTGGGCCCCAGCCACAGTCACTGTTTGCTAATATTATAGATTTATATAGATTTAGATTTGTATAGATTCTATAGATCATATACAAATTGAAGTGTTCTTAAAATTAAGGAATTATTAAAGGTGTTTACTTAAAACCGCTAAAGATACAATTGTCGTAATAGCATTATGACGTAATAAAAAAAGTTACAAACGTAGGTAATTGCTGTAATTGAAATCGTATTAGATATATGTAACCATTCTTTCTGATCTTAGAACTAAAAACGGAAGTAGATTTGATCACATTAATGTCTCAAATCTCTCTCAAATATATTTCTATAAAAGGCTGTCTGCAAAATTTATATGTTTTAAATTAGTCCATTATGAACATATATTTATATATGATCGAGAACGCCATTTACTCGTCGAAACAGTTTTTGAAGCGAAGGAGGTAGAGCTCCCAGGAAAAATTCTTTTACACACAGCTTTTATAGACATCTATCGGGTACAGATATATAGTATACAAGTTACTCTGGACACATTTTAGTTTGATTAGATTGCAGGCTAAATTGACAAGAGAATGTTCTATTAGGACAAGTAATAAACATGAATAGCTCAAAACCTGATTTGGAACTAATGAAGTGAAGCTATAAAACCAATACTCAAATACTACAGACGTCTTTAGGATATAAGTTACTTTAAACAACATTATCGAACGTTTAGTTTGATTTGTGTCCACTAACGGTATTTTCCCAAGCCTTCTGTGAGAATTAGATGAATCCCTAACTCCATAATATTATATGTACAAATACTCTGAATTCGTAGTTTTGTATAGCCTTTAACCAAGTATATCCGAACACGGAGTTTTGGAGCCTTTTCAGAAGGTGGGATAGAAGCACAGGTAAACAATGTTTTCTACAAGCTTTATAATTGCAGTTTTTGAACTACAATTGGTATGAATTTTCCATGAAACTAATCATAGATTTGATATATTTTATTGAAGAGTTTTAAAAAGCCTGGAGTTAACAGAAACCTGCCCAAAAGTGGAAGGTCCTGCAGAATGAGAATTCCCATGGCCGTGGAAAGCTTCAAGAAGCTGCTTGTTATAAATAAATTTCTTGTAGCTCCTAGGAGGCCACACACAAGCCGCAATTAAATCACACGAACATTTATTTCATTAAAAATTAGCAAATTCTTAAGATCTTAATATTCAAGGTTTATAAGTTCTCTTCTGTCTCTAAACTCTCTCCTATGCTCAATCTTTTGAAAGTTATAGATTTTATGGATTGGAACTTCAATTACTATTTTTAAACTTACTTTCTGGGGAAATTCGTTAAAATTCGTAACAATTACCTGTGTTTCAGGGATCTATACTTTAACATCTAGTTTTCCCCATTGATGGTGTTCCAAAATATATTGAGAGCCGTTTATCAGGAACATGAAACCTTCCGTCACTATTTTCTAGGATGATAACACCTTTTTTGTAAAGAACTGTCACTTTAGATCTCTGTTAGAACAGTTTACATCCATGTCGTCTTAATTTTGCGACTGGTTCTGATCATTACCCTGTTCTTAAACTTTTGTAAAACAAATGCTGTTGAATTTTATTTCCGAACATCTTAAAATGTTCACAATAATTATAAATTAGGTGACAATCCAATAAATATAACTTTTTGTCTAAGTTTTTTTTAGGGGACCATCTTGATTTTGATCCTTTGTAAGGATAATATATGATCCAAGCAGCTAAATTAAAATACGTTCCTCCTGAGGCGCCTTTCTACTTTTGTGTCCGGCAAAGTTAGGATTGTGTGGGGAAATAGACCAGATGAAAGCTGTAGAGAGAGCGTTTTCGTGGGGTCATAAACTTTGCTTTTATCTCTCTTTCCACTTTACAATGTTTCTTTTTCAAAATACAAATCTGTTTTTACATTTATACAATAATCATAACAGACATAAATGACTTATTTTCAGTCAGATTAAGACTCAACTTTGTCAAAAAGTCTATTTAATATTTTTTCTTAAACTGTACAATTTAATTCCAAGTTTAATCCAGATGCAAACAAATTTAAACAGTTTTAAAAGGGATTTAACGGCTTATTTGATCGGGAAACCGGAAAGCTTTCTACATTTTCAAAAGAACTCTCGTGATACTCATGTCTCTTTTGTGATACCTGTTGTTTAGTAGTAAAGATACTTTTAAAATGTTTATATTTAAATAATACTCTTATAAAAATGTAATCTGTTTACTTATAAATGGCATACTTTATTGTAAAACCTCTTGTTTAATTACTTCTGTGCAGTTATTCCTTATTTTTTTTGTTTAGACTTGCACAGAAAAACATTGAGTTCTATTATGTGAATACATTATTCTGATTCTGAAGCCGCGGGGATGACAGAGACTGGGATATTATGAGACCTCCAATGTCTGAGAGGTTAAGAGGCCAGAAAACTTACAAATAAAGAGAAATATAGGAATACCAATTTTTAAGCCTCTGGCATGGATTGTTTCTGATTTAAAAAAATATTAATGTGGAAGTGTCATGGGGATTTCATAACCAGAATCAGAATTTTCATTTTAAATGTCTACTGCAGAGGTTTTAACATTTTGATTTGAGCATGGAGCGTCGATCAGAGGCATTAAAGGTCCATTGGTAGTGGGAAGGTCACATGCAATACTTGAAAATAACTGAAAGTTTAGTAACATTTTTGGTCTCTTAATTTTTATGTTTTTCATTTTATAATTACAAAAATATTGCCTTATATATTATAGTATGATAAAAAGAACCCTGATATTTACGTCCTCTCGAATAAAAGATTTTAAATTCATTCTGAATATCTTAAGATGTTATTTTTAATTATTCTTAAGATACTTTAAGATCTTATGAAGGAGAATACCAGAGAAAATACTCTCAACACAGGTAAGGGTATTAAGAGAGAAGAGATGGGACTCACGCTATCTTGACGAACCTTGACCGCTAAATTCGTGATTGGTTCCTTACAAGCTTACCAACTTTATCACATGGGGTATATTAAAAAACTGCTTTGTTCTTGAAGAGCCTGTAATTATTATAGTAATCTTGTAGTACAAGTATTATTATGTTTATATGACTGCATATTAAGAATGCGTTGTTTTCTTGATAGACACGATTGTGTGCTAGAAGCTAAAACCGCTGCACTCCGAGACATCAATGATTGACGTTCTAGGAAGTAAAAATTCTGCTTCATGGACATGAAGTTCACACGATCTAAGACTTGTAAGATGTGCACTCCTGTGCGACATCAACATCCGTACTTTCATACGTAGATTTCTGCACACAGAGACATCAATGATTGACGTTCTAGGAAGTAAAAATTCTGCTTCATGGACATGAAGTTCACACGATCTAAGACTTGTAAGATGTGCACTCCTGTGCGACATCAACATCCGTACTTTCATACGTAGATTTCTGCACACAGAGACATCAATGATTGACGTTCTAGGAAGTAAAACTTCTGCTTCATGGACATGAAGTTCACACGATCTAAGACTTGTAAGATGTGCACTCCTGTGCGACATCAACATCCGTACTTTCATACGTAGATTTCTGCACACAGAGACATCAATGATTGACGTTCTAGGAAGTAAAAATTCTGCTTCATGGACATGAAGTTCACACGATCTAAGACTTGTAAGATGTGCACTCCTGTGCGACATCAACATCCGTACTTTCATACGTAGATTTCTGCACACAGAGACATCAAGGTGCCGTGTTCTAAGCCGCCAACAAAGCATTATCAAACATTGAATTTCTACGCTGTAAGACTGAAATATTTTGAAATCGCGATCCTGTGCACATTCATTCTCTCGGACGTAGATATTATGCACTCTGAGACGTCATGGTTTTAAACTGGAAGTTAATGAGCTTAAGTGCTCTTAGATATCGAAATTGCAAGCAAGATATCATACTTTGAAATTTCGTGCTAAGTAATAAAATGAACAATGACATTTTTATATTTTATCGTAAGAAAATTGACATTTATTGACAAAATTGTAGCTACAATATTGATAAATAGATGTTTTATAATATGGAATAAATTCCACTAAGAACTGGTAAAATGGCTGTAGTTAAAAAAGAGGATTTATTATGAAGATATAACGTAAATTTACGTTCAATAGTTCAATTGCAATGTACTCATGGTAATATCTGATATCTACCAATCGATTTTTAAACACAGTATCAGACTAAAAATAATTACTGGAGTCAAATTTAATAACTTTTTATCATCACGATTAAAATGTAAATGCATTATTGAAACTTACAAATACGATTTTAAAAAGTTGTTATTTACAGGTAAATCAAATCGATCGGTGTGTGTAACAGATGGATGTATACGGACTGGTAAGACACATTTTGATCAAAAATATGGTAGAGTAGTATTTTAAACCCATTTTAGTTGTTAATAGTTTTGTATTGTATTTTTAGATGTAGAACTATTATTATTTGTATTGTTTGGAAATTTTAATTTCATTTACAACTATCATGACACTACGATTAAAATAAATTAGATATTGTGAAGCCTTTGCTTACATAAGTGCCTTAAGGTAATCTGTCCTTAAAAATTCATCAGTGATTTTAGCTCCTTCTGAAATCACTTTAAAACGTAGTCTATCAGTTAATCATATACAAAATAAGTATATTACAGTGTAAACAAGTCCTTTTCAACCATATAAAATAACTAATCTCTGTATAAAAAAATTAAAAGAGCAATATTTTTGTACGTAGTAGTTAGAAATAATACAAATTTAATCATATATACAATAGTAATAGAATTCTGCAACCAACTGCTATTATCGCAAAAATATATTCTCAACAAAAATGTTTCAATAACGTTCTCTCAAGTGAGATCAGGGGGTCCATTATACTTCCATATTTTGGAAATGTTTACAGATTTTATATGAATTTTTGGTGATTTATTTTAATTTTTCAACATCATTGGAAACGAAACTAACCTCACTCCAATAAGTAATCATGAGTAATTATTCCCTATTGTTAATATCAACAAACATCAGTAATCAAACAAATAAGAAATCAAAAATGAGTATTTTTTGTGACTAATACAGACAATAAAATGGTACATTGAGTGGTCTCTTGTTTGGAAACATAGCTAACCTTATCTTAATAAGTAATACGAGCTCGTAAATGACATTAGCAGGCTCTTTTCTTGAACTGCAAGTTTCTAATGTTCGCAGATGATGTAAAGATCTTCCAGGATGTGTTATTACTTCGATAGCAGTATTCTCTTCAAGCTAACTTGAATAATGTTGTTTTGTTGTGTGAGGAGAACGCTATGCGGTTGAATGCGGCCAAGTATCAAGTGATGACGTTTGGTAGATCTAAATCTTTTACTTACTTTTGATTACCATCTGCATGGAGGCCTGCTAAAGAGGGTCACTAATGTGAGGGACTTGGGGATGTGATTTTCACCTAGCCTTCATCCAGGAGAGCAAATATCACTTATGTACGCTAAGGTGAATACAGTACTTATTGCTCATGCACCAAGGAATGATTTTTCACCTGGTACCATCAAGTTACTGTACGTGAAACTTTATGCGCCCTATATTAGAATATGGGTCTGTGATTTGGCACCTTATCGGATTGAACATTGCTGTTCACTTGCTAATGTACAGAGACGCTTTTATTTGTTTGATAGGTGTTTAGGAGTGGTGTTAATTATTCTGATGTCAACGTCCATGAAATTGCTAATCAGCATAGTGTCATCTCCCTCTCTTCCAGAAGAATTGCTTTTGGATCTGATTTTCCTATTCAAGGTTGTTAATGACTTATTTGACTGCCCCGAGCTCCTTCAGCTGATCAAAATCCACATTCCGCAGAAAACTCGCCTGATGCAGACTTTGATCAAACATCAGCATGAAATCGCGTATGCCTACCACAGCACAATCCCTCGTCTGATCAACTTACGTTCTAGGTCGTTATATTATTTCTTATAGTGTTGTGAACTTTAACTTCTATATTTTGATGTTCTATGAGTTTGTTATTGTTAATTATGATACCTGATATAGTCTATCCATGTTATTTATTATCATGTGCTTACTTGTTGCTTTATGTTTATGTACGTTTACGTTGGTTCTTTGTTACTGTTATGTTATCCACTGCTATTATTGTTAATACTGTTATTGCTATTATTATTTATATGATTTTCCTCTTATTACCATTATTTATTCAATCCTTGTTTATAGCCTTATAATTTCACATGTTGGTTGGCGTGCTTGCAACAAGTTATTATTTTATTCTTTGTTA